>NC_092698.1:24419946-24719946 GCF_964275005.1 Diadema setosum | reverse complement strand
TCCTTATACACTACCGCACGTTCACCAGAATTATTCTTACTGAGACATATAGTTCCCCCTGCTTCATTGAAGCGAACATACTGTAATCATATCATACAGTATATTCAGTTATAGAGCATGGATTCTAATGTGATTGTAGCATCATTCATGGATAAAACCCAGTAATATAAGATGCAACTGCAGCTACATCAACAACATACTCATATTCATCTAGATGAAAAAAAATATTATATGCGAAAGATCTGACTCTGAGTCAGATTCCGGGCATAAATCAGTCTGAAGACACACTGAATGAAAATCAGAGAGACCGGACTGCTTTCATGATGTAACTTGAATTCAGCCACGTGTTACTGGTCCTTCACTGTAATTTCCCACGGGAGGCTGAGCGGAACGAATTACAAAGGAGGCCATTATATGGACCACTGGCAGTGTGGGGCTTACTTCCAAAACCAGGTGAAGAGTATACCGACGAAACGAGAGTGACATAAAGCATGTATTTCTGCATGCGATCAAAATGTGGCGCTTTAAAATTCACCTCAAGTCAAAAACACCGAGCATGAAAACGTGCCCAATCTTGTTACGTGTCTTTTTCCCACTCTCGAATACGCAAAGAAAAACAAGGTGCATGGGTGGCGGGATTATGGAAGTAATTTTTCAAAGAAAATGTCACGACCCTGTCACGTGGCTCGACTTAAATCAATAAAAGTGAAGATGATTGCAAATGCAATCGTGCGATTGAAAAATGCAAGTGCAATTTATTACCTTAATATAATATGAAAACTGCCTCTTCTCTGTTTTTCTTTTAGGACCCTGATGAAGAAACGCGCTCTGCTGAAATACAACCATGAATGATTGCTCTGAATGTCAAGACCTGATTCATCCTTTCTTTTCTTTTCTTCAAACAAAGTCCTCCTCTGAACCATGGCAGCATTACTTCACATAGCCAAAATTCCCAACAGTGTGCACACTGCAACAGTAGCACACCTTGCACGCACAGCACAAACGTATGCAAATCAGTTTGATTTATTCATTTTTTTTCCATCTCCAACAAAACTTTATCATACGCTGAGTGGCAAATCACAGCATTATTGCACTGACCTGTAAACATCCATTATACTTATGTACTTTTGCGAGCTACTTTCATTGCTTCAATCAATATTGCTCATGATAGTTCCTCCCTTTGCATAAATCATTTTTTTTTCATTATAATACAATTTTTGCATTGCATATGTACTGTGTATTATATGCTTGTTTATCCTTCGATTATTTTGTATTTTCATTTTGCACAAAGGTATCTGCAAGCAAACAAAGTGTAACGACTAAAACCGCTTAAAGCCGATTTATTGTTGCCTATCTGTTACCATGGTTGCAAAAGAGGTTGAAAAGGCTTTACTATTATTGAACTATCCTCTGAGAAAGAGTGTAGGGTCAATAAAATGTCTGATATCCAATCCGTCAGTGATTTACACAGTAACAAAATATGCATATTACACCTTTTTCATCTTTCATACACCTATTTATCAACTCCTTTCACTCGGTTCAGAATCGACGATGTAGGATAGAAGTGGGGAAATGTTATTCTTCATATATAGTACTGATGAGCTGTGTATTGATGTTTACAAAGATGAAACACGCTTAAGCACACAGCTTTTATATTCATCAATTCATGGGGAAAATGAGTAAATCCCATCACTCACAGATTTTCACCCTCGAAGGATTTGAAATAACACACACACACACACACACACACGCACACACACACACACACACACACACGCGGACTACAAATATCATTATATATGTATGTATATTTGTGTGTGTGTGTGTGTGTATGTGTGTGTGTGTGTGTGTGTGTGTGTGTGTAATTCCTTTTTAACAGAACATCAGAAACACTGGTAGCATGTATAGAACTATTCAGGTTGGGTTTTTCACGTGACTTTTTTTTTTTTTTTTAACAGCACCTTTATCAATCTCTCTTCGGGTTAAAACACACACACATACACACACACATTATTCAGTGAGTCCTCGCAACAATGCCTTAGTATCCCCTCCACGTGATTACTGGGCGTAAAGTCCTATCATGTATTTAAGAATATATTCTGATTTAAAACAACAAAAACTCCAAAATAAGACAAAAACACCCCAAAACAACAACAGCAGCAACAACAACACCAACCACACTTTTGACAATTTGATAAGTGAAAAATTACTCTTTAGAAATACTTTTTTTTTTCAACTTTTCAGCGAATTACGCAGCACAGTCCTTGAGAGCATTGTGTGTCGGTCCTATAGCATCCCAATGACACGCTTGAGCAAGTGCATCTGTCTGATAAAGCATCCATCGATCGTATAAGTTGTCAACGGACCATGAATCGTGATATACGGTCTGTACTACTTGGCTACGGTCACAACCCCCAAAATCAGCCTGCTCGGCGACCGGTCGGCGAGTTTTTAGCCAACACTGGTCGGACAACGACCGGTGACCGACCGGTGACCGACCAGGCGCCACTGATTTTTGGGGCATCGGTCGGTCGCCGCTGAAGTTTTAGCGCGGAGTTAAAATTTCAGCGGCGACCGACCAGTTTTCACTCGCTGCCCAAAATACGCTCGGTGTCCGAGCGGGAACCGCCCAGGCAATGACCTAATCGAGCGGTCGCTGCCGAGCGATTTAGGGAACAAAAATAGTAGAGACAAAAATGACAACAGCACAGAAAAAAACCAAGAGAATAGATCGAGCGGTCGCCGTCGAGCGACTTAGGGACTAAAAATGTAAAGATAAAAATGACAGAAGCACTGAAGGAAACCAGGGACTAGATGGAGAAGATAATCTAACGCTATGTGGAAGAAGCAGGGGGAGGAATAAAAGGCAAAGAAACCCCACCAACATCTCAGCATCTCAACATCTCGGCAACCAACATGAGGGACATGGAAGTCACAGACAACCACTTTGGGGCAAAAGAGATGAAAGCTAAAAGTCAGTGTTGATATGTTGACGTAGTAAAATATGATTTGGTTACCTTATCATTCATTTAAGGCCTATTGATTGAAGAAGAAATGAATGACAAAAGTACTGTAAAATATAAAAAATATTTTGGAGATTTTTTGAAGATATTCTCAAAAAATCTAATCTATTCTAATCTTTGTTCCATCTTGGGTGTTCCTCCCTTTTGTTTTACATGTATTTCCTAATTTCTAGTTATCTGTGGTATCACATAGCTGAGGTTTGTTAGTTGATGATTTAACTTTTAGATCTTTTGCCTCGAGTTTTATCTTAATTGATTAATTAATTAACATCACAAATCACATTACAGGTACATTAACAAACACAGGTAGCTCGTGAGAAATTTCCGGCAGAGACCGGCGGGTGGCCGTCGGTACGCCTACGGGTCACCGGTAGATGACCTATCGATCACCCGTCGGTCGCTGAGCGATTTCTTAAAAAATCGGCCGGTGACCGGTGGGAGATCGTCCAGTTGCCGATGGGGCATCGCTCGGTGACTGCTCGGACTCTGCGCGTTGCAGATCCTCATATTTCGCCAAAATTTTTCTGAAAATCGATCGGTGACCGACGGGAAATCGACAGGGCACTGCTCGGCCATCGCTATAGAGTTTTACAGCCTGCTCAGCATCTCCACAAACTGCTGGGCGGTGCCAAAATTTCAGCAGCGACCGAGCAACAAATCGGTCGGTCGCCGCTCTGAGTTGTGACCGTAGCCTATTACGCTTCAAACTGGTCGTTTTCTAATGCAAGCGTCACTGCGTCACGCTGTCCCGAAATTATGGAGCTTTCACTACACGACTGGAAGACTGAGAGTACGCGGAAGCAACCAGCTGTGACAGTCCCCTCACTCGGACTCCCGTCCTCATATCTAAGCAGTGTCGCTTTCCTGTGTGGACGGAAGCGTAGCGATAAGATCGCTGATTGGCTGTCTGGCTATCTGGCTCAATCCTGCCCAGCATCGGGATCGGGACCGGACGCTATTTTGGACGAGAACCGTTCTCCTTTTCCCCAGGACGGGACGTGCTTTCTCGGATGTGATCATGCGCAGAAGCAAATTTTGCACACGGCACGCTCAACTACCGACCGTGTCGTGCTTGCGAAAGATCACTATTGAGCAAAGATGAACAAACGATAAAGGAAACTTTCAGATTCGGTTCTGATCGTATAAACTTCCTTACATTCGTGTAAGGGCATCTTAAGCCATATATAGTAATTACTTTGACCGCCGATGGAGTTTCTCAGGCTCCGGCAACAACTTAGTGAGCGGCGGCCAAATCCTCGACAAGCCAAAAAATAGCCCGAAGATCTTGCGAAGGTTCTCAGTTATGTGTGGCTCGGGTGTCATCGTGTGACCTTTGGTAGGTATTGTATTATTGGCTTTTAACCAAGTTTGGGGCGAAAAGAAAAATCACCTATTAGTATGCCCATCTTGTGTCATTTTTGAGATAGTGTGACGCTACCCTAATGCACATACACACAAAGCAGTGTATGTGGAATCTTTTTGCATACACATGATTTGGCCATGCTTGCAATACCGTTTGTTAACGTATAGATACATTGTAATCCAACATTGCTTTTATCGTCCTTTCAAAATGCGACGCCATTTGGGATTATATAAGGCCTTGGAGAAAAGCAAGAACTGAAGATTGCTGTGAAGTGTTGACCTTTATTTCAAGTATTGATGGCATCGGTAGAGTGGAAAAAAAGAAAACAGCAACATAAAGTGAAATCAAGTGTAATTGGATGACATATGAGTGAAATCGAGTTTTCCGCCATAGAGTCGATAAATGGGGGGATTTTGATGTTCCCGTAGTGATCCGTCCCAGTTTTGTTTATTGTTTCGGATATGCGACGCTGCAAGCAATTAATAACTGGAGTGATAACTGATGTGAGAATGTGTGTCAGTGGGAAATGTTAAGTCGACTAGTGGATGACTGCGCAAGCCGATATCTAAAGATAAAAACACTACACGGGTGCAGTAAATACAGCGATATTGCCTTATGATGAAGCGCTTCTTTTCCAGGCTTTAGGGGGTGTATACCGTCGATCCCTCAACGAGCTAAATTGCACCGGAAATGAATATCCTGCAGAAGGCGACACCTTATCTTCTGATTAGTTTAGACGCTCACTTTTGTCTTAACTAAACGAGAGCTGAAATACCACGCTTTATGATAACTTTTTTGTTTTTTTTATCCCAGTGCAATGAAAGAAAATACTAGTAAGTGTTCATGATATGATAAGCCAAATGAAAACTGAAGGCTTCTCGAAAAAAAAAAATCTCCTCCAGGAGCCTTCGGGAGTAACCCAAACCAGGCGCCCATACTCCTGCTGTTTATTTTCGCTGGAAACATGAGGATGATTGGAAAATTCCAAGTTGATCCTCCGAAAATACATAAAGCGTAAATCACACCAGCAATGGACGAATTTATGTGATAAATGCCAATCAAATATTACTTTCGCCCACTGTAAATAAACGCGAGGGCCCCTATATAGATTTCACATATCCCCGCTCAGTGACTTTGTGTGTTCTAGACCCCATTCTTTAAAAACCTTACCAAAAAAAAAAAAAAAAAAATCGCCCTGTATCTTTACTATTTAGCTGGATAGTGTGCTGAGTTTACTCTTGCTTTGTCTTTTGAAATCATGAATTCATGACGTGATTTTTAAAAACTGATCTACTTCTAAATGACTTATCTTTTTAGTCGATATCATGAATTTGATTGTAGCATCATGAACGAAGTATTTAGCTGTCAAGAAATATTTGAAAGGCAAAGATACAAAACAATTTGCTGCAAATTGTCAGATTAATCAAATAAAGTGAAATTGCAAGTCTGAAAATATAATATGCCAATGGCAACATATCGGTTGTATTCATCTAACTCACTGAAAAGAAAATTATCTCAAACATCAAGAGAGACACATCTTTTAATACTTTATACCTGAAAGTAACCGACTTGTAAAAAGAAGTATCGAACAAGTTTGAATTCTTCAGACCAGGAAATGTAATATTTCATTTAAACAGGAGAGAAAGAGAATCCGTTTGGAGAAAGAATACGTTTCTCTCCAGGGGATGACAAATGACTTGGAAATTACTTGCGACGCGTGAGAAGAATTTGAATCAAAATACTCAGCACTGCTTTATTCCACATCCGGGGGAACATCTCTGATTTCCATTTGGAAACGCTCAAATAATTCATGATCAGTTGATGTGACGTAACGGGATCTTGCAAGAGACAAGAAAGTTTGCCCTTTTTATTGGTATAAGGCAGAACTATCGAGTAAAACCGTAAATGAAATAATCTCCTCCTCAGCACAAAAATAGAAAGATAACAAAAGGAAGAAAGGGCGACTCATGACAGCAGAGATTGACGAAAAGACACAAGGCCGCCCCTCAACAGACGAAGCCGAAACCCATGGGACACTAAATTCCGCTCCTTCATGAGAAATTCAAGCAGCGATAAAAGCATTTCCTTCCTGCACGAACCGACGAGAAACCCTGCTCCAATCACGGATTGCTGTCACAGAAGAAATTGTCCTCCGACCCGTTCCTTCCTCTCGGGGGATTTTCTAAATTCAATACACATTTATTTGCATTTTCCATATTGTCTATGTGCGTGTATATGCGTATGTGTGTGTCTGTGTGTGTGTGTGGGTGTGTGTGTGTGTGTGTGTGTGTGTGACAGAGACAGACAGACAGACAGACAGAGAAAGAGTTCGGGTTCAGTTCCTTCCACGCATTTTGTTCCTTTACAGCATCAGACAGGAGGTCAGGCTGCGAAACAGCTCTTGAGGTCCGTTGGGCAAGGATGTCATTGACGCCCAACAGGGAACGTGGCAAGCACTTCCAGGATTAAAGAAGAATTACTTCATATCATCACCTTAAGGGGAGGCTACTCCTTGTAAAAGTCCTCCCACTGTCCATCGACTTTCTTGGTTAGATGACATCTATCATTAAAATGCCGTGTTTTTTTTTTAAGAACTTTATCTTGAACTAGGTATTGAGTGAGATATGAGGAATGAGCGTTTTCGAATTCCCATCAGATGAAAGCTTTTTGAAACGCCTCTGAAATCTGCCGGTCACCTATTTTTTCCTTGTGTGTGTGAGTGTGTACCCGTTTGTTTGTGTGTGTGTGTGTGTGTGTGTGTGTGTGTGTGTGCGTGCGTGTGTGTGTGTTTGTGTGTGTGTGTGGCATATGCTGATGATATGACAATTTTTGTCAGAGATAAGAGTTCGGTTAAAAGAGTATGAAATTTTGTTTTGTTTTTATGAAATGACTGGTTTGAAGGTTAATTGGAAAAAGCAAAAATATTGTGGATAGGAAAAGACAGTGATAGGGTAGGGGATCTTTCGCTTTGTAATTTGGTGAAAGAGGTGAAGATATTGGGGGTTTGTTTTTCGACAGATTTGAAAGTGAGAGAAGAAATGAATCATAAAGAGTACTTAGTAAAATAAAAAGATTATTAAGTTGGTGGAAACAAAGAGATTTATCTTTAATGGGTAAGATTCATTTGCTTAAAACATAGGCATTATCTAAATTGAATTATATATATCATCGTCAATAAGTTGTTCCTTCGTGGGTATTTGCGGAGGTTAAAAAGGTTTGTTTTGCATTGTGGATAGGAAAAGTATTTTTTGTATTTTGTATCAAGATTATGGAGAAGGGGGACTTAGAATGATGAGTTTTGAGTTGTTTGTTAATGCTCAGAGAGTAATGTGGGTAAAAAGACTTTTTTGTGGAGAAAAGAATATGACCTGGAAAAAGTATTTTCAATATGTTTTTAGGTCAGTTGCTGGCATTTTAATTTTTCAGTGTAATTTTGAAACAAATAAGCTTTCTTTGAAAGTTCCGAAATTTTATAAAGAGATTTTACAAGCGTGGCAAGATTTGGGAAGTTTGAGAGATTTAGAAGAGGGGTTTATGAATCAAATATTATTTAATAATAGATCTTTATTATTGAAAGTTAAAATGATACATAATGAAAATTTATTTAGGAAAAATATTTATAGATTATGTCATTATTTTGATGGAAAAGGTATACGGCCGATTATCTATTTTCAAAAAGCAGGTTTATGTAGTGAGGAAATTGAATATGTTTGGAGGATTTGTAGTGTAATTTTGAAAAGTGGACGGTTTAGTTTATCCTGGGTCAGCAATAAACCTTTTCAAGTGTATGATATTTGGTTAAAATTACATGGAAAAGAAATTAGGATTGGTGACATACCTTCGAGGAAGATTTACACGCATTTTTTAACTGATTTACAACATTTATATACATTGGAAGTACGAGATCAACAGTGTAATTTTGTCTTCTCCTCAAAAGTAACCCAAGATATTTTTCTCCGACCCAGAGTCACAACTCTTATCCCAAAGCTTAGAAAATTTCAGTTTAAACTTCTTCATGGTGCACTTTATACAAAAGTTAATCTGTTGAGATTTGGGTTTGTTTCGGATGATTTCTGTTCTTTTTGCAAAAAGAGCACTGAGACATATTCACATTTATTTTGGGAGTGTATTAAAGTGCAGGATTTGTGGCAAATTATTATTCAGAAATTTAATTTAGAAGAATTAGGAAATATGAATTGGGAAGTTGTTTATACAGGTATATCTGGAAACTCGTTAAAAATCAAAGGATGGAGTACAATTATACTGATGATTAAATATATTTCATATTTAGCGAGATCAGAAGGGGAGGTACCAAATTTTAATGAAGTTATGAAGTATTTTAAGATGTGTAAAGAAGAAGAAAATAAGATAGCTAGTAAAAGAGGAACAGTTGGAATGCATTTGTCAAAGTGGGAACATATATATGAGGTATACCGAGGATGATAATCCTATGTGATTATCTTTTTCTGTTTTGAATTTGACGTACATGTATCTGCGAGTTATTGTCATATCGTTGTCGGTTTTTTTGTCTTTTTCTTTTTCTTTTTCCTCGTCTCTATTGCTTCTACCATTTCCACATCACTTCCATATTATGAGTAGGAAGTATTTTATTGTATGAGAAACAAAATGGCAATTTATACTCAAACCTGAAACGTGAGGGCTGAAGGCACGGGGGGGGGGGGGGAGGGGGTGTATGTTGGCGTTGTGTGGGGATGTGTGGGTGCATGTGTGTATGTCGTATCGCAAAAGGTCTTGTTTCTTTTGTTTTGTTTTTTCTTAGAGAAATAGTGAAATATGCCCCGTTTTGTGTTTTAAGCAAATGATCTATTATGTTCCCGTTCCGCGGGCTTGTGCGAGAATATGTGTTAATAAAGCGGATTTCGTTTCCTTGGTTTAGAGAGTTAACAATGTAAAATTTGATATTAGTTTGCACAATGGTGATGATGCTGCATTTTGTCTCTATGTAGCGTAAGATTGACGTTAATGTGTACAATGTTTGTGTAAAAAGCAGTTTGTCTTCGTACAAGATGTTTGGTTTTGGTTCTGTGAACATTTCTGTTTCTATGATATGAAATGGTACGAAATTCGAATAAAGAATTATCAAAAAAAAATAATAAAGCAGTATCGCAGGGTCTTTGGCCATGGTTAAATGAAATGTGATGTCTCCTTACCACATGATTTTGTGTGGATTGGGATCTTAATGACCATTTTTCTTTCCAACTTATATCTTTAATTTGCATACGTTCATCTTTGCAAAGAAAACGTAGTGCCTTAGTTGTATAAATTACCCTGTAGTGAATAAGTTATCGAGCACCATTTTTATTTCTCGTGACGCGCAATAGGCTTATGCTATCACTGCTTCTTGCGTAACGGAATGACAATGTAACGAAAATGCAATTGAAGACAACGTGTTTAACGAGAGGTAGGTTATGTGTGGTTATCACTATCTGCAATAAACACAATTCTTCAGCATATAGCACACGTCCCTTGAAATTCCCTGACAAATTTGATTTCAGGGGGGAAAATAATTTAGATCTCTAACCATGACATGGACATCTTTTTTTCTTTCTTTTTTTTTTTAGTTACTGAAATGTTCAATGGAGCATCATTCTGCAACCAAAGATGTAATAAGTAGCTGTGATTTCAGCCGATTCTACTCGTGTCTCCCAATTTTCGACACAATTAACACTTTTATAGAATTTCAAGAAATTCCTATTTGAACATGCCGAAGGGGGCGTTAAGTCATTGTATTACCAACGAACAGTTATGCTCACTTCTGTAATTACCCATGTAGGGTAGACTAGAAGAGCAACTTCATACCTTGAAAGACTGTACTGTTAGATATCGAAAATTTTCTTTTTATGACAATGTCACAGATATCTCAGTATTATATTGCCGCGATTAGACAGGGACAAAGGACTGAGGGCTAATTATGATGTATAATGTGCAGTCATGCATGTTTATTGCGTTATCGGATACTTA
The DNA here is from genome assembly GCF_964275005.1 of Diadema setosum. Taxonomy (NCBI): domain Eukaryota; kingdom Metazoa; phylum Echinodermata; class Echinoidea; order Diadematoida; family Diadematidae; genus Diadema; species Diadema setosum. Next base: position 24,709,578 of record NC_092698.1, on the reverse strand, counting down.
CTGAAGAGGTCATCGAATACATCGTGGTACACATCTGACAAGAAGATATTGAGATATTGCAATAAATTCGGGCGAAATGGTAAAATTTTACGTTTGATATGATGTGTGCATCATTCGTCTTCGTAATTCTTCCTTTTCTAAAGAAAAAATTACCTATAATTCAAACGAGAGTAGTATGAGAAAATTTTCAGTTACTGGTAACGTTGATTTATATGCCGTAACCCACCTGAAGCAGAACAGTCTGGCAAACATATCCTTTGAAGAGGATTTTAAACAAAACATTGATTGGACCTGATTTCGCCAGTGATTTAGATTCAAACGTGTTGTTGTTATGCCGACTTATCTATTAACTTTGCCAGTTTCTCAGTTTAATAGGGTCTGTTACTCAATTCGACCATCATGAACAGTACGAACCACATTTGAGTTCGCACATCTGTATTTTGCATAATTTTCCCGCGATGATTATGAAAATAATTAACGTTTCTAACAAAGGCTTTAATTTGGTTAGTTATCAATTTTCTCAATTTGCATGTCATCAGCTGGGATATGAACATAGTAAATACGTAATACAGTGTGATCGCAAATTCAATCGGGACTTAGGAAACTCCTGCTAACGACTTTCCAACTTATCACAATCATTCTTGGCATCACCTGAGCTTCAGGAATCAACCTTTTCTGCGTTAAAGTATCATCTTGGATCTAGAATCCAGGTTTTTACGTTCTTTTCTTTTTCACGTATTTTTTTTAATTAAATAACTCGATTTTTTTTTTTGATTTACGAATTGCTCTTTCTGCAAAGCAGATATTCGATCTTCCCAAAGGTCTAGAGAGCTTCCAAGAAGAGAAAGTCTTCTTTTTTATTCGATAAATTGGCCTCCGTCGTTTTCTTCTTGGCAGACATTCCGTCGTCAATATCCCTATACCGTCTGACGATGCCCTACAACCGACAGTGATATATAAATTGAGTCTCCTCAATTTCGCGCCATTTTCTGACTCGCCGCAAATCACCGTCTGTTTAGGTTTTGGGGCAAAATCGTGGGCCTGGTGACGTTTCTAAACGTGCAGCTGCGTAAGACTTGGATGGGAAATCAAATTACGCGCTATTTTGACATCGAAATGTTGTCAGTGATTCTGCCGGACTGACGTTATGGCGTGCACGTCAGTGATTTCGCCAATTCCGCCCGCTCTTTTGCAGGACACATATTTTTTTTTTCCCCTACGTCTCTGAACTGCAAATTTCTCTATCGTCTGCCCTGGGCGTTCTGTGATTGAGTGGTTATCAACCTAGTCGAGGCTGGAAGTCGATTTGAATGCAAAGGTCAACGATTCCCTTCTTTATATGCTCTTCGAGATGCAAAAAGAAAAATAAATACTGTGTTTGGAAAGCGTAACGATTTTGCCACCCTGTCTAATCCATAACGCAAGTTTTTATTATTTCACACTTTGTCATTTAGCAGCATGGTTTCCAGGAAATTAGAAAGACGTCCTTCAACCGTAGAATATCAACAACATAAAGTTCGTTGAGAAGGAGGAAGAAGAGGAGGAGGAGGAGTATTAAAGGGAACGAAATTTGTTCGAAAACCTGTGAATTCACGCAAAATTTACTTTAGTTTTGGACTACATATTAGTACGCAATTGGTCACTCCGTTTTGCATTATACCATTAATGTGCAGAATACGATGACCATATTACCATGTGAAATCATCGCACATGCCCTACAGATTTCTCGTAATGGGTTCGAGTGCTTGCATTAGTGCACGTTTGGAGATTACATAAAATACAGTCATGTTTGTCTATATTTTTATATGCGTGTGTGTGCATAAGATTATGCGAGGGCACGCTCTTCGAGCATGTGATTATGACTTGTTTTACACCACTAGTTTATTTGCAGATCAGTGCATACTATTCTGACAATGACGACATGGTGTTAAGGGAGAGGGGCGGAGGGCTGTAAAGGATTGTGTCTTGGTGTCTTGAGTATAGATCTGGACTTCCATCGAACAAGATCTCAAATAAGCTCATACCAGAATATATTTCGTTTGTGTTTTTGTTGTTATTGTTGGTCGCATTGTCGGACCTTGCATTGGTTAGGGTTGGGTCCAGATTTTAGACGAGTTATGAATCCGCTTTGCCACCAGAAATGCATTGATTCCCTGCTTCATAAATGTCACATCATACTAATGATGCATGTTGAAATATAAGCTGTTCATGTAAAATGCGCACACACAAACACAAACACAAACACACACACACACACACACACACACACTATATATATATATATATATTTATATATTTATATGTATCACCGTGTGTTCCTTAAAAAGGTAATCGAAGTTCAAAGGTCAGCTATGTCAAGACTACAAGGTTTATTCCTGTGAAATGTTTGCTACACTACAAAGTGTGCCTAACTCATTAGCTTTAATTTGACACCTTGCTTGCACCAACATTATTACGGATCGCAGAGTTAGGGTCCTTCGAAGGTGAAGGATACAAACCCACTTTTTCCAAGTTTTGGTTTGTAAAGTACGAAACTACTTTTCTGTGAGATTTTTAGTGTCATCGTTTGTTTGCTGTGTACACCAAGTTTTAAAGAAATGCTATACCCGCTGTAATTTTTTTTAAGTGAATGTAATGTTACATAACCAGTGTCTAGCTGCAATCTCTGTTGAGCACATCCTTTCCTACATTCAGTTCATTGAATAAAAATGAGAGATGAATGGCATAAGCCAGTCCACACTTTGCACTAGTCTCAAATACAAGTAACCTCTCCAACCACAGACTTTGTAAAACATTGAATAGTCTTCAAGAAAAGCAGTTGAAGCAGTCATGCAGGAAGTATTAATTTACATGTACGTGCTGCATGAATGGCTTTTGTTACCGAATGTTACTGAGAAGAATGCACATTCACCTATAAATACCAGTCTGCACCTAGTTCATTTATAACACAGTTATCATGCAGCCCTATCTAGGCTTTGAATACCTCAGTTGCAAATCCATTTCAAGAGAAGGTCCCAAATGACCTTTATCTGCACATGCTCATATTGGAACTATGACCTGGCTTATTGATTGCTTACATTTTCACCCAGCAGGGTAATTACTTAGTACCCTGCTGCAATGTCAGGTATGCATAACCCCGTATTCTTCTTGCAATATCAGGTATATATAACCTCCGCATTCCTCTGAATGATTTACATTGTTTCATTGTCATGTAACGAAGTAAATTTCCAGCTGCCATGTAGGAGAGCACAGGCGCACCTTCTTCTTAAAGGATGGTATTGACTTGCTATGTTGTCATATAACACCCTATTGCTCTGGCAGCAAGGTCAGGTAAGTACATATCACTTCGTTGTAAGTATTCAAGTGGGACAAGTGCAGTCTTAGATGTAACATGAGACAGCAAATAATATCTGATCATGGTGCAACTAACAGTTGAGCAAAGGACATTTGTTGTGACAACATTTCACCGTACCGGTATAGCATTGTGGATACAAGGGAAGCATTCTGTTTGCGATTCCCAGACAGAGATCCTCTATCCAGAAAGACTATCTGGGGGAATGTGCGCAAATACCAACAATACGGATCAAGCCTTAACAGAAACAAGGGTAACTCTGGCAGGCGGAGGAGTGGGAGATGCCTAGAAAACATTGAGGCTGTCAGGAGACAACTGGAGGCCCATCAAAGGACCACAACTGCACGCTGTGATGGTTTAGGGATAAGGCCAACAACTTTCCATTGTATTGCATGATTGGATCTTAACATGTATCCTTACAAAGTGCATAAGCGTCAACTGCTGGAGAGAGATTTCTAGAGGAGGCTCAACTTTTCGAGGTGGCTCCTGGGCAGGGTGGTGGGCGATGCGAAACCTTGTTGGCGACGAAGCCGCATTTAGCATGGACTAGAAAGTGAACACCCACAATGTCGCAGAGTACGCGTCTGCAGGTCATCCACCAGAGTTCAATTACGACGTAAACATGAGCAGACCAAAATGAAGTGTGTGGGTTGACCTGTGTGAAAGTGGGCAAGTATAGTTGGGCACATGAAACATGAAAGGTGACATGTACTTAGACTTGATCAATGAGGAAATTGTGCCGCAGTTGGAAGCAAACCTTGAAAGACAGGATCGAGGAGCGTTCCGGCACCTTTGGTGGGTACACGATGGTGCTCCAGCCAGTTCACCGTCTTCGAGCTGTATTTTTTACAGCTAATTGGCTAACGAATAATAACAACCGTCAATCATGAGGTGAAATGGCCTCCACGATCTCCTGAGTTGACACCCTGTGACTTTTCCTCTAGGGACAACTAAAGAGTCAGGGTATACACGTCCCCACCACGTGATCTGGATAACTTGCAGGCGCGTATTTGGCATGAGATCGATGTTCTTCGTCATGATCTCGTAATGGTTAGAAGAGCAGTGCGAAACATGCAGCGTCGTTCACAGCATTGTGCCGACAGGGGAGATCGGTGTGTGGAAGGTGTTGGTGCATAAAAGGTAAGGGCTGAATGATGTGCTCACCAGAGACTGTAAATTACAGTCACTCGCAGAATGTTAACAGGGGGGATAGGATTTCATTAAAACCTCATTAAAACAAACAAACGATTAAACCAAGAACTTACAGAAAAGTTGGCTTCGTACCTTACAAAACAAAAATTCTGAAAAAGTATGTTTTGTACTCTTCACCCTCAAAGGATCCTAACTCTGTGATCCGTGACAATGGTAACGCAAGCAAGGTGTCAAATTAAAGCTGGTGAGCCACTTTATATTGTAGTGAATATTTCACAATGTAAATCATGTATTCTTTACATAGCTGACCTTTGAACTTCGGTTACTTTTTTTTAATGAACACACTATGTGCACCGCCGGCGCCACGTTTTCAAAAGTTGGGGGGGGGGGGGCACTTCCGGGTTTTCAGCTCATTTTTCCAATTCCATTTCCGGGTGTCTTCAGCTGACAAGCAAAAAAAAAAAAAAGATCTTCAGCGCAAAAAAAAAAGCCTTACCGCAACGTTTCTATCTATTTCTTTCTAGTGCCACTTACGCACTTCCGGGGAAAAAAAAAGTGTGTGTGTGGGGGGGGGGGGGGGGGAGTCAAAGTGATGACACCTTATGTATTCCTTTGTATGGTGCAAAAAAAAAGTGGGGGGGGGGGCAAGCCCTGCCCTCCCGGTTCCCCCGGCCATGATGTGAGTGTGTGTGTGTGTGTGTGTGTGTGTGTGTACATGTGTATTTATGTGTTACGGTATATGTTACGGTATGAGCGGGCGGCGACAGCAAATATTGTCAGCTCAAATTCCTGAAATTCTTCCGCCGAGAGGCTGACTAACGAATAATAACCCTCAATCATTACTTATTATTTACGTCGATGTAGGGCACTTTGTCAATCAGTTGCAATATTGTCAGTGTAGCTGTTTCTTTCTCTATCTCGTGTTATTGCTGTTTATTCAGTTGTGTAGTCATATTATTGTAGACAGTAAGTATTAGAGATGGAGGGGTGGTTCTAGAAGAAATTTTACCTAAAAGCCACCAACTGCACGTGAGGCTGAAATAGAAATAAATATCATACACTTTACAATGTTCTAATTTACCAGTAAGGTGTGTTGAAAGCAGTTTTTATCAATTGTATAGATAGCCATGTATACGTACATTATTGTGTCTTTGTATCTATTGTTGCAAAAATCAATAAAATCACTTCATTTGCATCTGTTTTTCAGTCGTGCTAATGTCTTCCAGAGTCGGTGTAAATTTCCATAACGAAGATACTTTGTTTTCGAAAGTGAATGCGTTTCGTCATGAGTAGATATGAACTTGTTATATCATTCCGTAGAAGGATGGTCTTACGCCTGAGACCCAATTTCAAAGGTCAGTGATCTAGTCATAAATTATACAATCTATACTTGTTTTTCATACTGAAGACTAGCGTATTATTAGTACATGTACAAAGCCATGACAAACACTGAACCCTGTGTATATTTGTATCGATATCGATGTGTGCGTGTAGTATCCAAGACATCTACAGTATTCGGCTCATACAACATGCTCAGTTACATAATTGTCTTTAGCCTACATGCCATTACGCCATTTATAGGTTTATGTTTTGTGGCACAGGAGTTGATTTTTGTTCTTTGCATTATATTTCTGAGTGTCATACATGAATCCGCAAGTTATTTTGAAGGAAGCAGAAGAAGGACTGCTAAATGCTGAAATTAAAAAGAGAGACAAACAGACAGACAGACAGACAGAAAACGGAGAAAGAACGTGTAAACAAAGTGTACTGCCATGCGATTTTCCAAATCATGAATAAGGACCCAAAAGCATTGAAAAAAAACTGAAGTAACGTCCCATTCGAATTCTTTCAATTTGAACATTTAGGGCCTGCTCCCATGGTCTTGATGTCACTTGTCCACCCACGAAATGGTTTTTGTGATGTTGCCTAAGTGGCATCATACACTAGGGACAAGTAGATATGATATTCTGTATTTGCAATTCTCTCGTCGCAGATCAAATCGAGTCAGCTGTCTGCTTACTTTAATAATAGGACATTATTGCATGATGTATTTGTGAGTCTATTCATTAGACTTATTGCTGTTGGTGATTTATACTTGAGGAAAGTTTACTTTAATCAGTTTGCTGCTGGAATGGCTTATTCAATTCTACTATATCAAACTCTTGCTGCTCGTTTTACTATCTATTTGCTGTAAGAATGAGTTTGATTTAGGTCAATTCAATCTAATCAAAACTGATTATATTTTGAGTCTCTCCAACCGATTCAGAGTATTGTTTGTCATGCTGTGCTAAACACTTCGCCTTTCAGAGCATTGTAGTTCTTCCTAACGGGAAATCTTAGGACACTCTCGCAAGAAGCAAACCTCTTAAAGGAAACCCTGCGCCGGGTTTCAGTTTGGTACAATAAACTAGCAAAATAGAAATTTCAATGTTAGACCTTTCTATGAAATTGGAAGTGAAAGGAAATTATTTAAAAGGATGTTTTTAAGGCTTTGCATGTTTTTACTTAAGTGATTAGTTACAGGCACAAATAGGTGATGTTTTTTATACAATTTCTCAATAATAGGGTCCGACTTAATGCAACTTCTTTTATTCTATTAGTTGGATTTACTCTGTGTCTAAGTATTGGAATATCATTCTTCTCCAGTCAATCCACGAAGAATAGGAGACAAATGGAATATCAATACTGCGAAATAAACTAGAATAGCATTCAGATGTGCCAAAGCGGTGGAAATATTTTGTGTCCACTAGGTACAGTCCTGCATAACTACTCCGTAACTCCGTGTGTTGTTGGGAAACAAACACAGCAACAAGCGTCACCTGCCCATTTCATCTCTGTGTATATTCATTCCGGCAACCACCTGTTTACATTCAAAACACCAATTGGCGAGATTGGGAAACGGGAGAGTGACATCGTTAGGGAGTGGCTCGAAGATATCAAGTTTTGTTGGAAAAAAAAATAAAGAAAAAAAGATCAACCGATGACCGTTCCAAAAATGCATTCCAGTCTGGCTAGTTGGCCGATAAACAAGCCTACGGCAGTCAAGGAATTTACGGAATGCGAGTTTCAGGATCAGGAATGCGCCAGATTTACAGGAATGTGTTTTCTCTCGGGCTTGTTACTCGGTCTCGAGATAGGTCGGTTGGCCAATGTATTCAAATTTCATGCTTACTCAAAAGTAAGGCAGCAAAAGTATAGCTACAGGGCGTACTGTGAAGTGATGTAAAAAGTGGCGGAGAGAGTGCTTTGTGTGTCTCGGGGGTGGGTAGGGGGGGGGGCAAGGGGAATCGGGAAAGACAACCCCCATTCTCCCATGAAAATCATGGCACATTAGGCCTCTGGCAGAAACCCTCTCTCCTTCTGTCTCCCTCTCCCTCTCTCACGATTCAAACACACACACACACACACACACACACACACACACATATATATATATATATATATATATATATATATACACTCAGCAAAAAAAGTAAGTTCCCCTAACATTTTTGGATGTATCTCAAAAAGTATTTTACGGATTTTCATAATTCAAACGGGAATGGATAGGGAATTTCATTACTCATAACATGAATGGCATATCATTGCCACCAGATATTATTATTGGTGTAAAAAAAATGCATTTTATGTCAAAAAGCATGGGAAAAAAAGTTGCACTTCAGGCTATATGAAGCATATTGTATACATTTCCTATGTAAGTTAGCAAATGACCTTTTTAAATTGTGCAATTCTCATGAATTTCTTCACGTACAATGTGCTTCCCTATTAAACAGATGTTATGCATACTTTTTAAACAATAGCCTTTTCAATAATGTTGGTAGAAGCCATGTGATTTGTAATTCCAGTCTGGGTTGATCACATTAATGTGCCTATGGCCATTTTGCATCATGCGCTCAAGTTGTAGATCAGTTTGTTAAGGGAAATGGCATCGAACGTATGGAGTGGCCTGCAAGATAGCCTGACTGTAATCCAGAAGAGAATCTTTGGGATGTCATTAAGCGGAAAGCGAGCAAGAAGGTGAAAGATGACACTTTACTGCAAGAATTTAAGCGCATCTTGCAGAGAGCATGGGCAAACATTGAGCAGTGCCAAGTAAACTTTAGTTAACAGTACGAGGAAGAGATGCCGGCTGGTCATTGAAGCGGATGGTGGACATATCAACTATCAAATACTTCACTGTATGCTCATGAAAAGAAAGAGATAGAGAAATATGCGATCAACCATGCTTAAATGTTCAGAATCATGAGTGATTGTTTGATTATTTGTGTAAAAGTCATTGCAAATCACTAAAGTGCAACTTTTTTTCCATGCATTTTGACATAAGATGCATTTTTTTTACACCAATAATGATATCTGGTGGCAATGATTTGCCACTCATGTTATGAGTAATAAAATTCCTTATCCATTTCCGTTTGAATTATGAAAATCCGTAAAACACTTTTTGAGATATATCCAAAAATGCTAGGGGGGAACTTACTTTTTTTGCTGAGTGTATATTATATATTATTATATATGTATACACGTCGTATATAACACTTATACACGAACATCAACGCCCACTATAGGCATCCAATACTTCACTTTCCCTACCTCCTTCTCCACAAACTTCCCTGCTGCTTGCGCTAATTGCTCATTTTCGCTCTTGATTAATACAAAAGGTTGTGTAAGACAATTATTTAGAGCTCTTACTCTATCTACTCTATCCCCAACAAAGGTTTAACATGATGCCAAACGAATGCAAAACAAACGGTTTCTTTTTGCTAATTCATCCCGTGTTTGATGGTCGAGAGTATCTATAATTTAAAACACCACTTGACTAATTTTGAACCCCAAGAATCTGCCAACAGGATTTCACTTGTTTGAGTCTCATTAGAGAAAACGATAATGCACCTCCCTGACAAACTAACTTTTCCGAGGAAATGGGGAGGGGGAAGATTTTTGCCGAAATCCCCCATATGTGTCTTTTTGATCACACATAATATGCACTGATAACATACACATTGCGTGTCACAGTGCCGTATATTTCAGAGAGTCTGGACAACTGCTAAATTAGACGCCATGTTGTTACTCAGCGAACAAAGGTACGCTAAGTAGTGCATATGTAGGAAGCGTAATCAACAATGGGCACTGCGTGTGAGCTCTGCTCGCGAGCGCATTATTGGATTTGGTAACGACATGGTGCCTGTAGATCACTGGACCAGCTACTGACCAATCGCAGGCTTCAAGACACACACGTCGAAAACCGAGTTGGCCAGACTCTCTTTGTTATATTGTATATGCGGCACTCGTGTGCTAAAGAGTTTTGCTCTTGCTTATATGTGTGGCAGAATTAATGTCAGTCAACAACATGTACGTCAACCACCGCGCGTAAAAACAAAGAAAATCACAAGCGACTTTGAAAGTACAACAGTCGACAGATATCATACGTGTCATTTCTTACCATCTCTTGAAAACACTTCCCGGATACACCTCTTGGACTTGCCTCTTTTTCAAATTAATCTCAACGTCCACAAGAGTAATGTAAAGCGCACACATGTTCGAAGAATACGGAGCACAAATTCAATGAAATCAATTTCTCTGAATTTGTTTCATTTTCATTTTAAACAAACATAATAATGTTTTAAGCAGGCATATATAATATTATGTAACAAAAATGATATGCAAAAACAAGAAACAAACTAAATGTAGTATTCTCTTCAGAAGCCGGAAAACCCCACGATGTAAAATATAAATTGCAGTACAAGTTTATAATTCTACGATTTAATGGAGGGACCAATGAAAGGGCTTGGAGAATGTAATTGAGTTGAAGAATCAAATTGCACGTTTATCATTAAAAAGGCGTGTCATATTTGGGGATAGAGTGTTTTAGATGTCAGATGAAACTTGGTTCGCAATGAGCCTTTGCTGATCATCAGTTGAAGTGAGCAGTTATTCTGAGTCAAATGAAGCTTTTTTTTTCTATTGTCCAGTGTGAATGTGCAGCGCAGGGGATTTCAGGGATTCAAGAGCTGATAACCTGTTTGTCTGTGCCCTTGATTTACAAAGCGCGCTACCGGGGCATTGTCAGAAATCTCCGCCACTTATCGACAGTGAGACCGCGTGTAAAGCAGGCAACGTCCCCTTAGGTGGGACGGGGCGTTCTTTTGAAGTTTTGTTTTGACTTCTCTTCCCTTGTTTGTCTTGCTTCTCTTCTGGCGAACCGGTCGGACCAGAGACGATAAATAAGGAGAGGGGAGGCGAGGACTTGAAGTAGCCGGCTTCCACCCAGTTCTTCGTGGTCACTAGAATTTCTGTTCGGGCTCCGCGACAGGTGATCTACGTTGTCTGAATGAGTCACATCCGGAAGTACTCCTCGTACAACGTTCTCTCCGATACCCTGCCGTCCGTCCGGTGTTCCCGTGTTTACACCCCCGCTCTCTCTCCACCTGAACTTGGAATTTCTCTACCTGATTAGACGCGGAAGGAAGAGTTCGATCGGAGGCATTTGAAGCGTCTCGTTTAGATTCCGTAATTTCCTTCAAAACTTTCGCGAATTAATTCTTCAGCATCGCCCTTAAAAACCGCTGTTGGAGAGTGTGGTCCTGAAATAAAAAGGAGTAGGCTACCTGCGTGCAAGGCTTTGCAGGTCTGCACAAACAATCGACTTTTTTACGGGTCTGAATTAGGTATCGGATGTCAGCAGTGTTCGAGCGAACTCGATCACATTTGATTTTCTGTCCGATAGGCCGAGCGATCGGTGAAGATTGCAGATCGCATTACCGCGTAATTTGAAAACGCGCCATCATTTAAGCAGAAAGAACCTGGCGTCAAAATAAAAGTGGACATTTTGTTAAGTCTTTTTGTTCTCCCTCTTGTCTTTCTTTCCAGTTGTTACTTTCACTTTTCTGTTTTAATGTATACATTTGCTAGTGCAAAAGAGGAATTGATTAGATTCACTCCCGAATTACTTAAACAGAACGAACTTGTCTCATATTTGACCTTAATTAGATACCATTATTCAGAAATAACAATAACTAAAACGAACATTCAAACATTCAATCGGAGTAGATGCTAAACACAGACGCCCATTAACCTAGTAAGGGGTCACACTTCTAGGGTTATATCATTCTGTCTTAAAGGCATAGACTGGTTGACATAAACAAAACACACACGCGCATGCGCTCTTACAAGCTGATTTGTTTTCGCACAGTCCGTCTTCCGACAGTTAACTCTCCTATCCCCCCCCCCCCTCTCTGGATGCACCATGCCAAGGGTACCATGACGCTGAGAAAGCATTTCGATGACATTCTTATAGCCTTCTAAAAAGAGAAAGACAAGGATAGAGGATAGAACATGAGGGAACAGGGGAAAGAAAAAGAGTTAGAAGAGCGATATAGTGAGGAAAAGAGAGAATGTACGGCGATATTATAACTTCTTCATTAATTTTGACTAAATTTCTCTTTTTGTTGCCAAACGTATCTGCGTACGTATATAGGGTCCTACACCTAGGTAGTCGTTTTCTTTTTGCATGTTTTTCAAATCTTCATGCAGCTATCTGTCTGTCTGTCAATATTTTTCTTTTCCTTTCATTCACTTTCTCTTAAACCTCAAACTGATTTCACGGAGAGCACACACCTACATGTACACACACACACACACACACACACACACACACATATATATATATATATATATATATATATATATATATATATATATATATATACGTGTGTGTGTGTGTGTGTGTGTGTGTGTACACGTAGGTATAAATATCATAGATATACAGATATAAGTGTATATATTCATCATATGTATACTATTTTCAAATAGGTTTTATCCGACAAAGTCAAATGAGACGAGCATGCATTTTGACCATTGCCGTGAAATTTGGTTGACACTGTATAGGACAACGGTCAGTATTACGCATATCGACGCCATTCAGGAATATGAGTTTGGCTTCAGTTTTGCTTTGAGTCAAGAAAAGTCTGATTTATAACCATTGTCGAAACATAGCCATATGTAACATGATCACAAGAGTTTGTTGACAATAAGTGCAATTACAATCAAACAGACTGACTGCTATGAGAAGAGATGACCAACCAACAAACAATAAGACTCTGAAGGTTGTGCTTTTGCTATCTGTGCTATTATTATCCATAAAGATGTGACACATAAATGCTTGCTCAACGCCCCATGTCATCTTTGTGCATCCATATTTCACGATATTCAGGAAATTCTCTAGGTCAAATTCTTGTTCTCGCTGTCCCCCCCCCCCCCGCCTCCTCATTCAAGGCCAGAAATTTTCAATGTTGACAAGCTATCATCTGAGATCCCTCTCCCCCTCCCCCCGCGAAGATTGTTATGATTTTAATTATTGTTATCATATTACCAGGCGAGCGAGTGAAGTTATGCAAATATGAATAGTCAACGACAAGTTTTTCTCTGGAAGTATTGCATTAAAATCATCGCGCGCCTCCTGACGTCCAAGATGTCGAACATTGGCAGACGCCGTTAGTGAGTCTGGATAGCCGCTCCGCGGACTTTGCTGTCAAGCTCGTACCCCGTGGGGTAATGAATATTTGCCAAGGGGGATAAGTGAGGGCAGCCCCTCCCTTCCCAAAATGCTGGTCAGCTGTCAACGACATGAAGAGAAAATATCCTTCATAGTTTAATTGTAATGGGAAATATTATATGGATAGAAGGAGAAAAATAGAGAAATGGAAGAAATTGTCGGGCAGATAGATAGGAAAAACACGTAGATAAATGGAGAGATAGGCAGATAGGTACATAAAAGATGAATGTGGAGAAAAATAACAGGAAAAAAAAACTCAACAGAAATAGACAAAAATTGATTAAGATAGATAGGCAGACAGGTTGTAGACAGATCAATAGTGGTACAGGCACAAGCAATGTCTACTATATTCTGAGAAAAATAGGTTCAACTTGCACCTTTTTCAGTGTCACACGGGGAGCGCCTTTAAAGGTGCAACTTTTCTGGTCTGAAAGGTGCAAAGTTGCACCCGTAAAGGTGCTCACAGTGTGACACTTGTAATGGTGCAAAGTTGAACCTACAATGTATTTTTTTTTTCTTAGAGTGAAGACTAAGCACAATAACAGGTATTATCGTGCAACGTAGAAAGCATTGAGGTGAGAAACACATCGATTTGTCTTGACATTATTGGATACGCTTTAGCAGGTGAATGAGAAAAGTGCCCTAAAATTCTGATCACCGGAAGTTGATATTAGACGTCGTTTATTGCTTTTTAAAGTTGAAGTTAATTTTTCTAACTTTTAAAGCTTTTTAAGGCTGAAATCAATTTTACGAGCAGAATAATGAATTGCTGTAGATGTAACTAGTACCGACATGAATCGACATGAAAATCATGCTCGAAATACACGTATAATTATAGCCAAACATTGTCGACTTGAGAGTTTTGTATGCATAACAATTAGATCTGCAACGGTACATTGTTTTGAATCAATGATGCTTGGTTTGAATAGGGTGCTTTTGCTTTGGAAATGAAACATGGAGGTATTATCGTTGGAGATGGGACATCTACTCCCGCGACAATTGCTCCGGTCTTATTTTCTCCAAGGACAGCAGGGTTAGGGTTGTAATAGGGTTTTTAGGTTTAGTATGATGTAATGATTATGATTAGGGTTAGGGTGATGTTTGTTGGTAGAATATGTTTGGTTTAGCGTGCAGATATTTTATGGGAGTAGGCCTAATTGCCGCAGGAGCAATGTCATGGAACCATTATCGTCATCATTACGCATGCACTATGTGAGTGCATTTACGATATGAAGACGTATTTCAGCCCCGATTTTTTTTCTATTGCTCTTGTATGTCATCATTATATTTGGTAAAACTAAAAACGTGACCCTAGGGAAAACTGCTTTCAGTAACTCTCTACGGAGTATAGTGCTTTAAAAGAACTTACCTGAGTGATTTGTGGAGTAACGTTTTTAGTTTCTTCACTGGTTCTTTTGTAGTTGTAAAAACGTAGATGCAAAAGACTAGAAGTCGTGGAATTCATTCTTGCCGGAGGGTTTTGGAAACCATTCTACTGTATATTCGTGTAGTACAGGACAACAAAAATTCGAGAAGCTCCGACAAATATGCAGAGACGATGAAAGACAAAAATGAAGTAAGACAAGAAGAGGGGGAAATGGGAAGAAAGACATGCACGGAGAGATAGGAAGAGTGGGGGAGGGGTGCATCTATTTCAAGATTGTGGTTCTTAAAAAGAGATTGAGTGTGTGTGTGTGTAGAAGAGTATGAAGGCGTGAATAGAGTGTATGCGGCAGAAGTTGAATTGAGTGCAACTAGGGATAGAGTGGTGTTAAAGAGGGGGAGAGAGGGAGAAAGAGAGTGTGTGTGTGTGTGTGTGTGTGTGCGTATGAAGAGCTAAAAGGCGCAAACAATAAATATGTGCGTGCAAGAGACATTGAATATGGGTCCATCTCCTGGGAGAGCATGGTGCTTTAAGGAGAGAAAGCAGGAAAGACTGAGTGGGAGAGAGAAAGGGAAAAAAAAAAGAGAAAGAATGTGTGCGTGCATCTTTGAGAGACGAGAAAGACAGACAGAGATTGTCTTGAGTGTCTAATCCACTCCAGCAAAGAGGAACGAGGATTGCCCATCATTTTTCAGGGCTCATCACTGACGCACTCCCGCCTTTCAGAATTTCAAATCCGCCCATAAATCCCCGCGAGATGGAATGGCGGTCGTGGCACATCACAGATGCTAATCCACTGGGGATTGGGCGTGCGGCGCGCGAGAAGAAAGCAGTAAGCAAAGCGCGCTGAATGAGGTATAATATAAGGTGTGGTTCTGATAACCCGAATCCATGACTTAGAGAGTCTGATGTACATTACTAAGTATAATCGGTGTGCTAAAAGGATGAAAAATCCGATCACTGGGTAGAAACTCTGTCTATTTCTTTTCAAGTATATCGAATTTGCGTATTCATGAACAGTCTTGATGTACACGCGGGCACTAGTCTAATTGAACATTATTATAGTAAACAATGACGACGACACTGAACGTACAAAATGAATATCAGATTCATTTCCAATGAGTGAAATGAATTAAGGTCTAGATAATCTTATGAGATATCTACACCAGTCTTTAAACAACATGTAGAAGACTTAAGTTTTAATAACAATTTCACTCAAGTAACTTCTGGAATCAAATTAACTTCTTCCTCAACACAAAGACTTCTTAAAATCTCAGAAAATATTCTGCTGTTCGCAGTGACAATGAAACTCTCTTCCATTCGAAGAAATACGCTTACATACTTTCTCTTGTTTAGTTAGATTTGTTCGGATAGTTCATTACTGCTCATTTGTTGGAACAAAATAAACACCTGCAATAAGCCATAAAGCTTCATTTCAACCGATCCTTGAATTAAAACCGACATGACACAAACATAGCATGGAAATGCAAAACAGCAAAATGAAAAGGCAAATGTGCATGAATATCATACAACTATGCACAGTGTAATGATGTGTTCTATTTGAAAATTGGGTTGCTGCCAGTCATGTTGTCGCCATGGGGTAGAAAATTCAGATTTTTGTATAAAAGATATAAAGTAAATATTATGATGTAAACACAATTAAGGTCATATACAG
The DNA here is from genome assembly GCF_964275005.1 of Diadema setosum. Taxonomy (NCBI): domain Eukaryota; kingdom Metazoa; phylum Echinodermata; class Echinoidea; order Diadematoida; family Diadematidae; genus Diadema; species Diadema setosum. The sequence goes on along the minus strand of NC_092698.1, from coordinate 24,693,464 downwards.
CACAGAAGTATGTTAACCCTGAGTTAGTATTACAAAATCTGATATGCTCGAGACACTCCATGGCGCCCATCAAAGTTAATTCTGCCAAGAAGGTTGTCTTCGATATTGTCTTGTTTGAACGAGACAGAGTGATTTTGACTCGCCTCAACTTTACTTTATAGAACATTATATGATAATTGAAAAATCAGACGAGATGAGTCTTAATCTAAAAAGGAAACAAAAAACACAAACATCCACTGTTTCTAAAACACATCCATGCAGAGCAACAGCGACGTTTTGAACCTATCATGTGAACCTAGCAATCCATTGTTATTATTACTGCGCGTAGTTAGCATGACAAAGAGTATAATCACAACCCAATTTCACTCTAAGGCGATCTATTATTGAGAACAGACGATTAACAATGATAGGATACCGCTTGTAATATGATGACTTCATCAGCTCTTGCCCCCCCCCCCCCCGAAAAAAAAAAAAATCTTTCGTGTGCATGCATACCTCTTTGCTAGTTTATTCTTGTATTTAAGTTTAAAGGTATCTTTGTTTAATTCAATTTGTGAACAAAATAATAGTAACCTTATCGCCCTGAACAAAGCTTCAAAACACCGCCTTCCCATCGCTTCGATTACTCATCGCGCCGTTTTTGTCAGTATGTTTGATTTGATTTAATTCGGTTTCACTTTTTTAATTTTCTTTCTCTAAGTAATGTCAAAAATGAAGAGAAAACGAGGTATGCAAACATATTAAGTAGGGTAATAAAACACTTTAGAAACAGTTACTTACCCATTACAGTAGTCTATATCACTAAATTATTCAAAGTTAGGAAAATAGTCAAATTACACAGTTATCATTTGGAAATGTAAATTGTGGGGGTGGGGGTTGACCAAACTGGAGGCCACCATCATGAGCTGAACTAGACTTGGGCGGTCAACTCAACAAACTAACAGGAAAAAGAAAACAAAACAAATGAAAAATATGTCATTATATGAAACACATATTTATATAAATGCTTTGGATGTGCGTAATGGTCAACGCATTTATGCGTCACAAACTTGGGACACTAAGTCAGTGTGATTTTTTTTTTTTTACGTGATTTTGACATATTGGTGGGAATCTTCAACTCCTGATCCGAGTATCTCCTCCTCCTCCTCATCCTCTTCCTCCTCCTCCTTCTCCTCCTCCTTCCTCTTTGCGTGTGACATCGGACGAGTATAGTGGCCGTGGCCTGTGAAACGTATAGAGCGTATATATCTTAAAGCGTCGATGAGTGACGTAAATGCAACGAGAGGCGGTGGATTGAGGGAATATAATAAGGGTGATACCCGACCTGTTGAGCCAATCTTCGCGTTAGGATGCTACTAGTAAATCATGCGGTCTCACACTGCCTTACAGACTGCGCGCTGTGGATCATCTACTTGGCGCCACTTTCACTCCTCAAAATTTGTGCTTTAAGTTGACATTCACTTTATTTTTCTTTTCATCAAAGGGTAACGGCTGGATTCCAAATACGTGATGTATAATGCATATAGAAATGCACATACATACGCTTACACACACACACACACCCCTCACACACACACACACACACACACACACACACACACACACAAACGTGATTTAACTTCATGGGAGTAACGGCTATACAAATAATTTCAAAGTGTGATCGTGTACATCAAGAAGAAATATATGCGTACGCGGCTTCAAACGTGCATTATAAATGTCCGTACTTCGGCTCCTTTCTTTACAAACTATACAATACAATTGTTAAATACAATACAAGTTGTTAAATTGGTGTTTCTGTGCCCATTTGGGACTCAAAGAAGGGATATTATCTTTTAAATGTCTCAAGACAGTGATCCCAACTGCAGCATTGTTTTTCGAACAAGGCATATGCATTTTCATAATCATAGCAGAGCTTCATCCCCGGGCAGCATCAAAGCTAAATCCAAAACATGTAATTCATTAGGTATATCAAATGGCTCGTAAAAATGTACGCACAGCGCCTCTGTCTTTCAGGACGAAAAGTATGCATTGCAGGGGAGTTCATTTATCGTATTGTTGTTTTTTTCTTTCCTTTTTGTTAAGCTTTTTTTTTCCCCGAGGCTGCCTACTTATCATTCTAGATGTTTCTCTCCCTTACCAAGTCCTCTTCCTTGTTTGCGGCCGTGATGGAATGTTAATTGCACCCATTCAGTCGATAGAGTAGAATCGTGATGGGATCCGAAAAGGGGAACATGTTTACCCACAACATTAAATTTGGATGACAATACCCCTATAAAAATGTCCAGTCTCTTTTTTTCTTTCTTGTTGTAAACAGTGTGGATTCTACAAATAAGAAGGTACCCATGAGACGTTCAAGATTTGTTCTACTATACCTTCCAATTGTTCCTGACACAAGTGCTTAGGATCTTCGTTTCGAAGTTTTGGTAGTAGAAGACCAGGTAAATGCGATCCTGTGTTACCGATATATCATTTTGAGGTTTTCTTACAGTCTACATCAAGCAAAAATGCATATTTTGCTCCTAAAAATCGCCCCAATCAATTAGTAGTCATCTATGATATTAATATCAAAGGATCTTGTCTTAAACTGTAGCTGATTTTCTACTTTTCTTCTCTTTTATATCAAATGCTTACAATTAAAGGAAAACTGGTGTTTTTTCTTCATAGTGCTCTTGATACATATATACGCATGACTTTACCATCAACAGTTTTCAGCTATGCTGTGAAGTGAAATGCAAGAATATATTGTGTCTTTTTATGTAAATAATTTGTTAAATGTTTGTAAAATTTTTCTTAAGAACCTCATTTCACCAAAAATCCTTATATTTTCATTGGTGTATTTTCGTATGTATGTTATCATATTAAAAAAAAGTTGGAATAAATTAAAAATAATATCTTTAAGATGAAAAATATTCTAATGACGATATGTTTTGCGCAGTCTCTACTAGTATTCATGTTTCCATCGCTGCTCGTTAAGAATTCCCCTCTTTTCCTGCTTAACCAATCTCGTTACATTGTAAGAGACCGATGCATTTTTCATTATGAACACATCAAGTTGTACTTGACCTCACGCCCTGACGTTGCGGATCGAAGAATTTCCCAAATTGTGTATCTCTTTTCTTCTTCCTTTTCAATTCCTACCCCTTATTGCAAAATTGCAGACGCGGATGCGAATTTGAAATGCAACCGAGCTGTGTCTTCGCCAAGAGTGTCTAAATATAGCGGAAACATTTCATTTCCCAGCACCGAAAGCTGATACGCGCGGGTCCTACAGTTACCAATTAACCGAATAAATGTGGCTGTAGAAGGGCGACATAATCTCCCATGAGACGAAACCCTGGTTGCAGATTTGAAGAGATGGATGGACTAGCGAATAATGGCAAATGAATGTCAATCGCCAAAAGTGAAAGAAAGAAAAGGAAACACAACATAAATGCAGTCAATGGAGATTAGCACTGCGGGGAATTTCTGAAAGAAAGTGTCTCGAGAAGTTTTCGACGTGATTTGATCTATAATCATTATTTCTACACAGTCATACAAACACACATACATACACACAGACACACATATTCAAATATACACAACTTATATATAAAGCATACATCAGGTTAGGATGCGCTCGAGTGAAATGCCACCATGTGTTTATCCGTTAGGCATAAGTGCTTTCAAGTGCATTATAACCTATATCTCTCGCAATACCATCACTGGAGATATTAAAGTGGTCTTCTTTCTTAGTTTCTGTCAGGTCAGACTGCCAACTTGACCCGCGTGTGGTTCCATGGAGCCTACCTCTAAAGTACAGCATTATTGTGTGATGTGACTGCAGGCGTGGCGCCCACAAAACTACGCTACTAGCCATTGACGAGGTTAGCATGCACGCAACTAAATTTGACTTGTGTTACAACCCCGAATTCATTACCCGCGTCAACTTTGAGTGTTGGTGCATTCCAATTCCCATCAAAGGCTCATACTGACAAAATTGTAAGATGGGCAGATTCTTTTCATCATCCACTACGGGTCAATTCGATCTCCTGCACAGAAAAATGGAAGTTGACCATGAAGGACAACGCTATGGCATTGATGTCATCTGCGCATGTTGAAACGGATGGTGTTCGCTATTTTTATTCTGAAACCACAAATTACAATTCGTATACTTAGATATTCGTTAATCCGAACATTTGTGTCGTTATTCCGAAGGCTCTCGTCGGACAATGAAATTAAGGTTCGTTATTCCTAAGGTTCGTTGCTCCGAAAATGAAATCAGGTTCGTTATTTCGAAAATGTTTTTAATCCGAAAAATGAAATAGGAACCATATTTCGTGTTCGGATTAACGAACCTTCGGAATGACGAACACCCTTTTTTTCGTTTTCGAATTAACGTACCTTCGAAATGACTAAACACATGTGTCATTTTCGTTTTTGTTAACCTTCGGAATGATAACCCTATTTAGTTTTCGTTTGAACGAATTCTATTTCATTTTCGGATTAACGAACTTTCGGAATAACGGACCTTATTTCGTTTTCGGATTGATGAACCTCCGGTCTAACGAACCTTTGGAATACCGCAATGAGCAAGCTGAACCAACATTACTATAGTCTTATACAGGTGCCTGGATATTGGTAACCTCCCAGCGTGGGAGAATCTGCAGAATAGGCTGAAACTGGCGGAGTATAACCCTTCTTATTTCATAAATGGCCTTGATATCCTGTCATTCCATTGTACACACACCACACCACAAAAAACAACAACATTACACCACACCACACCACACCACACCACACCACAGCACAGCACTCCACACCACACCACACCACACCACATCACACCACCACACCACACCATATCACACCACACCACACCACAACATAACACACCACAACACAACACACCACACCACAACACAGCACAGCACACCACCACACCACACTCCCCACCATACCACACCACCCCACCACACCACACCACCTGTCCACATCACACCACACCACACCACACCGCACAACACGGCAATTGTCGTGTCAACGGGACGTTGCTGTATGTATATCTAAGTTGTCCAATTCCGTCAAGGAGTGTCAACTATAGTCTATGTTATTCCAGGCAATAATTTTCTAATTGTATGTAGAGATCCCAACGCCTGACTATACCAAGGGCCATCAGAAGCTATCTTCACTCTCTCTTTAAATACGCAGATAACACGAACAAATGTTGGATACAATGACATAAAAGGAAGTAACTCACTTGTTTTGCTTTGGCTTTTTTTTTTCTCTATAACCCAAATTTCAAAACTCCATGACTGAATGTTTGACTCATCGCCGTTCAAATGCTCAGCTTGTTCAACTAGATCACATCGTGGTCGGAGAGTGATATGGATCAAATCCAGTATATAGTAAATCTATAGCTTACAACTAGCTGACGCAAAATCGTATTGCCCTCATATAGGTGCCAGATCAATATTACAGTGTCAGCAAAGTTTCTTCTCACAGCCTCATGAAAGCCGTAGAGTTGGAAGAAGTGCAAGAGAAGGACAAGCTCTGCCAGCAATTTCGCCTCAGCAATTCATAACAGATTCTTCCTCCTCTACGCGTAATGAACTGGAAGAATGAAGTAATATCTCAGCAACGTGTGGCGCTATTAACAAAGCAACTGCTCTTCTCATGCCACCGAAGAGACAAAAAGAAAAGTTGCTGATCTTCCTTCTGATGAGGTATAGTCAACACACAGTCAGCTAGAGAAAGCTAAAGAAGGCCTCAGTAAGACACAAAAGCAAACCCGCCAAGGAACCTGCAGAACAATACTGTATTGGCTCAAACAGATTTTTATCAAGATTACACAGGACTGCTTGCATCTTATAACTGAAGTCCCAGAATGATAAAGCTTGGAAAAGCTTGGAAGGTGCTGAGAAAAATCATACATCGGAAGTCCTCTCCAGGTCTCCGTTTTAAGGGACGACATCGTCAACATTGTTGAGGAACTATTACATTGCTGGTTTTTAATGTTGTAGCAATCTTGCGACAAAGTTCCATTATCTGTCTGGGGTATCCACTATTCTTCATGTTGGGATTCTAGACCACTGCAGTTAAGTGTACAGAGGAGACGAGCTAGAGAATTTCTCTAAACCTATCATCATTCCTCTGCATTGAAAGAGGTAATCTCTACCCGCTCTGGATACTGAGGTATCACGATGTATCCCCCAGCTGTCCAGACTCCCCATTTTAATCCCGTAACCAATGCTGTCAGAGCTGCTATTCCTAGGTGTTCACCCTGAGAAGCATCATTGGAGAACTGGAGATTTCGATGCAGAAAGTGAGCGTAGTTCAAGTTCAACTTTATTTCCATTTCCATTGAATAAACAAAGTAAAATAATATACAATACATTAATAGAACATATTTGTGACAATTTCAAAGAAAACGTGCATATGATCACGAGTAACAACAGGAATCGCGAGTAACAACAGGAATAGTGTTTGCAGCTTTCTCCAAGGCGTCTGACCAGCGTCAACAGGCGAGTTATTCAAATTCATGAAATTCTTCCGTCGAGATTTTTTTTTTTTTATTGCAACTGATTGACAAATTGTCCTCCATTAATGTAGGGCAATTTGTCAATAAAATGCAATAAAGAACACCTCGACGGAAGAATTTCATGAATTTGAATAGTTACGCAGTACCCACTGCATTCTATAAGAATTAGAACCAGCACTCCCTATCCGACGGAAGCTCGGTGGTCTAGTGGATAAGATGCCTGTCCGGTGATCAGGAGGCTTTAGGTTCGAATCCTGCTCGAGTATGTACATCCATGATACTTTCTTTTACCAAGGCGAGTCAGTGCTTCATATTTTTATAAGACATCCCAGAAGAGATAGTTAAAGCAAATGTCATAATGTACAACAATTCTACTACTTGCTTTGTCGCAATTGATAACGGCTGGTCCAACCTAAGAACTCAGCATTACTGTAGGCGTCCTCCATAGAAACACGCTCCCTCATCGCGTTTTGTGACGGTGAGTTAGCTCAGTCGGTAGCACGTCTGCCTTCCAGTGCATACGACCCGCGGGTTCGATTCCCGAGTCTACCTGAGCAATGTTGTGTGTTATCATGCCATCCCCTCGAGTAAGAGGCAAAACACTCTGTCCCCAGATAGGACACAAAATGGAGGTCCCGTTTGTGAGAGAGTCATAATGCACGTAAAATATCCCGCTTCATTCATTCATCCCAAAGAGCAGGGTGCATAACCCGATGAAGATGTCCTTCCTCACGTCCAACTGGACCCCATGGAAGACCAGCTAGTGCAGCTGAATATGGGCTATCCAGTCATCTTCTCAGATGGAAAATGAAACCAACAAATACTTGTGGATTTCGTTCTCAGGTAGTTGGTAGATACCATAAGAGAGAAAGGGATTGACAGGGAAGCAAAATCGAGGCAGACAAAAACCATTTCACAGACCTCGACTTGCAGATGGCATTATGTTGACAGCAACGTGATAAGCAGGTCTTGTCCAGAATGTCCGAGCAAGGTTTTTCTTTTTGCAATACAGCTTGTACCAAGAAATGGAAGAGACGACAGTAAATGAGGAAGCTGATGCTACCTCAAATCACCACTATCGAGGTCAAAAACTCCATGGATGATATCACATTGCGCACAAAGGACAAGACAGAATCACAGAATCCGGGAATGTATGCTTCAGATGGAAGTCATGTGCTTGCTAATGCATAATCAATGAGATCAGATAATGTGAAAACTGTAATGCTCAGGTGATTTATATCCATTTCTGTTACGTAAATGTTTATCATCATTCTTTCTTACTTATGATTTACTGCTTATGCCACTTCAATGCTGAATACTGTATGGTACTAATGAACAGTATCTGAATTATTACATGACTATAACAACAACTGATTTGATAAGTCTGGCATGTCTTTATAGATGAATGAGATGAAGAAAAGCTGATGCTTATATATTATATTTTGATTTATCATACGTTTTTTTTTTTTTTTCTTTTTTGCAGCCACCGAGAAACACGTCCTTGAAGTAAGACATTCTTCAGCCTTTCAGTTTTTGTATGGCGGCATGGTTAGAATAATTTTAGTCGCAGTAACCTTCTTTTTTTCCCTTGGTTTTCTTTTAATCCAATTTATTTAAATAGCTTGTATTTGAGCTGCCGATACTTGCTACCGTCACCTTGTCATGAACCAATGCCAAAGACTGTTTGAACGAGGCGTCTAAATTTGAACTCCTCGTGGATTGTTTTCGCTGCAAATACACGCTCGCCAACCAACAGAAGCGGCTTACGCATGAACGCATGCCTCCTTTCTCTCCTGTGTACCGAACTGATTCGGCGACGCTGTCAGAAACGGGGGGGGGGGGAGTGGAGGGATGCTCGCCTCTGCCTGTGCGCCTGCAGTTATCGGTAATTTTACATCTTGACAAGATTTCTAAGTACACCTACAGCAAATATATATAGGAACGATGGACAGAGAGGATTTTTTGAATATTCTGTTTACATCTTGTAAAAGTGTTTTAATAATAGAGTTTGGGAGGCAAATTATTAGAATAGGATCTATCAAATTCACGAATACTCATTCAAATGATGAAAATAGTGATGTTATGATACTAAAAGATAGCAAACATGACAATGTATTTGACTTATTATGTCGATTTTAAATCCATTTCGACATTAATGCGAATTGACATTTGAACGACAACCCGGATTTATTCATATTCATGAATCACAATTCAAAGGAAAACCCCTATCTCTTTTAAATCATGCCTTTTAAGTATCCGAGGTAAAAGCTAAACATAAAATACACTTTGCTCTTATACATTATACTTTATGATTAGATGATCTTTGAAGTTTGAGGTTTGCATGGTGGTGTATATAACGAAGATAGAGTTTACGGTTCACCATGTGGTAAGCCGTGAAAGGACCGTTGGAAGAGGAGTAATAGAAGTGAAGAGGGAGTCTGTGGCGAGAAAAGGCGAGGCGAAGCGAGAGTAGAGGTATTCTTTCTTGAAAACGTGTAAATCGCTTTATGATTATCTGTACACATTCTAAAGTCAGTTGCGTTGGAGTGATTTACTCCATTGATATATGTGAGAATTAGTTGGCATATTGGTAAATATTTATTGATATACATTTAAGCAGAATATACAATTGACCATGTATTCTACAAGTAATTCGTGCCGATGTCAATGTTGCCAGTAAAAGCACTTTTTCCAAAACTCCAAAGGCAATTGCTGTAGATGTGGATGTCAATACATTCACAGGCAACTGAAATACATCATTTCATGTTAGGTTTTATTTAGATTTAATGTCGTATGTAAGTGCTATTCGAAAGGATAATCTAAATGGCATGTACGAAAAAAGAAAGAAATACGAAAGGCTTAACTGGTCACTGCTCCTCCAAGTTTTCTTTTTGATATTTCTGACATATTGAAAGCCCTATAGATTTATGCAAATCTCTGTCTCGCATTTTCCTTTTTTTTTTATTTAACAATAAAACCCCGAATCGAATAGGCCTATCGTGGACAATAATATGGAAATACGTGAATCCTGGTTTCAAAGCTTGAAACAGTCCTTTCGAGTAGAAGGAATCCTTTCGTAAAAATTTGCAAACGAGGGTTCCTTTTTTTTTTATTTGAACGGAAAGTGGAGACTAATTTTAGGGTGCAGCTTCGAAGGAAATATAAAAGGAGAGCACTAAAAAGAAGTTAAAAGGGGAAACAAACAACTTACTTTGTTAGCCAGGGACGCGAGCTCTGTATAGAGGTGTATAAGCTGCGCCATGGGGCACGGAATAATTCATGAACCTGCTGGGTATTTCAATACGTGTCTAGCCCTATCTATGCGATGCTAATTATGTATAAATATGCCATCCAGGTAGATTTTGTATCTACTGCCTCGTCAGTTTTACGTACTACAATTACCAGCGTAGATTGTAACAGTCGTATAAGCTTACAGTCACGGTCTCTCCCCATAATGTCTCTAGTATGCAGACAAAGTCAAGAGACACTACTCCCTTCATAAAACAGTTTGTACAATTTGTCAATTTCAAGGGAGAGTAGACTCATTATTTCCACTATATGCTACATCTCATGACGTCAGAAACTTTGCAGTCATGAAAAATAGAATTGCATGAATAACCGGATTTCAAATCTAGAATCCAACAATCATACTTGCCTACTTAATCTGTGCTTATCAGTGAATCAACTGGAATGTACATGGTTAAATTGAATACAGTGGAATGCGGTTTCACGCTAAATGTTGTTCAAAGTGGGCTTACAAATTGAGTCTCACAAAACTCATTATCACAGAGTGACATATATCATCTTACGATCAAAAGACACACACACACAAACACGCACACGCGTACACACGTGCACATAATATGTCTTTACGCAAACTACGAAAGTACTCTTATACATATATAGTTTTTGATTTTTTTTTTTTTGAATTTTCTCTTCTGACTTCAGAAGATATCCTGTAGATGTAGGGTCTTATGTTAATCGTTTAACTATCAGGAAAACTTATAATAATGGACATCACGACAGTCTGAAAACGGACTGGAATGAATCGAGTGTGGTTCTTTCATTTTAGATGGACAAAAGCTGCAGCGCAATGCTCTTCTGGAATTCAGTTTGGCCGTAGCGACTGTCGATAAGATTGCCGTATCATCATGAGCAAGAAAGCTGATGGGAGATGGAAAGCAAGTGGGAGGAAATAATGAGAATGAGAGGGGGGGGGGGTAGGGAAACAATGAGGAGGAGAGGCAGGTATTAAAGGGAGACAGATTTAAGACCATGAATAATTCGAACATTACTCTATCTCCGAAGTATTTACAATAATATAATATATCAACAAAAAAACTTGGCGTCTCCCGTGGCAACGGTAATAGCGACATAGTGTGCTTTCACGCGTCAGAATATGAATCCTGGGTAATGAGTTTAGGAATTTTCCGCGAGCAGCAGGAAAGATGAACGCTGTTGCACATCGATGCAAAAGTCGGCCGAAGGGCAAGTTTTAGTGTCGTTCATCATCGACACCCTCATGGTTTCTAAGCATAGGTTTAATGGACGCCTTTGGGCTAGGGAAGATTTATCATCTCCTCATCAACTCATACTTTTAAAAAACGCCTGCCAATGAAATATCAAGTGCATCAATGGCTTTGATTCATTTCAACGGGGAACCAAGAAATAATGAATGACGTTTACCGAATTCATCTATTATATATAAATTCCATGCGCGATGACAGTAAAGCATCGACTGCATGATAGGACGCAGTGGATATAGCCTATTAGCTGTGGTTGAATCTAGGTGCATGCAGGGGCCAACGATATATCGCTCTACGTTACGTCGATTTCATCGAGTGATGTATCGTTACAGAACGACCACCCTGCAACGATTGCATAAATATCATCCTTTTGTGGAGTCGGTGGGAATTTTCGACAGTACAATAGTAACTGTGATATACGTTCATGAGTGTTGTTTTTGTCATATAGCAAAATCGAAATCCTTGCCGGCGGTAACCTTTAAGGCAACTTATGTAACCAACGCTACAGCAAGAACAAAGTGCATGTCTTTACGGCAGGATATATCAAAAAGCGCAAGTGGATTTGTGAAGCTATAATTTGTATCACAAAGGTGCTGAAAAACCTCCTGAGATCTGGATAAAGAGAGAGTGAGTGCGAGAGAGAGAGAGAAAAAAAAAAGAGAAAGAGAGGGAGGAATAAAGGGAGGGAGGGAGAGAGAGGGAGAGTGTGTATAAGTCCATTTTACAAATCTCGCGCAAAGATCAGGCAATGACACCTATCGCTTCACCTTACCCTGGCGAAATCCCAAATTCGCTACGTTCGCAAACATTCGCCGCTCATATCAGTGAGATACCCCCTTTAGGGGGTATCTCACTGATATAGGGGGTATATGATATAGGGGGTATAATATAGGGGGTATCTCACTCAGCGGCGAACGTTTGCGAACGTAGCGAATTTGGGATTTCGCCAGGGTTCGCAAAGGGTTGCAAAAGGTTCGTTAACAGTTGCAAGAAAGTTCGCAAACGGTTTTTATTGTCGCAAGCAGTTTTTCTTGTCGCAAAGAAATTTTGAACATGTTTAAAATTTCTTTGCGAATTTGTATTTTCGCTAACAGTCGCAAACATTCTCAAAACACTCCCAAGAATTCGCAAACGGTCGTAATACGGTGTCGCTAACATTTTTATTTGATTCGCCACTGCTAGCGAACAAGTAACCATATGGTTCCTATATAAAAGCTCCTGAAACAGGCAAGGTTCCACTCTAAGAAAGTTCTTGAAGCTCTTGACATCTCCATCATGTAATTGCTGCAAAAGCTTTTCATATTGACCAAAGTCTGTCCTCTGCAACAACCACTCTCTGACCCAAACAATCTTTCTTTTCTTCTTCCTTTCTTGTTTTTCTTCATCTTCTTTCTCAATAAGCTGCACGATAGCTGTAGCAGCAGCCAGGCAAAGCAGCTCTTCAAGGATACCAGCACGTTGAGCCTCTTCTTGGCAGAAATCCATTTCCATATTCTGGAAATCCATCTTGAACGGTGGTCACATTAGAAAACTGAATGCAGTGGAAGGTTGTACGTTCGTTTTATGCTATCATGGGTCTGACTATACATAATCGCCTGGTATACTTTTCTATTTCCCAAAACATTCGCAAATTGTCGCAAATGATTTGCAAACAGTTGTTAATATTTGCAAAACTGTCGCTAACATTTGCAAAACTGTCGCTAACATTTGCTAACAGTAGCTAATAGTCGCCACCTGTGTTTCGCAAACACTTTCGCAAACATTCACTCGAGTGTTGCTAATTGTCGTTAAACATCGCTAAAAGTCGCTAACTGTCGCTAATGGCAGAAGTGAACCTCGATTATTCGCAAACATTTGTCAGAAAAATTGGCGAATCTAAAATTTGCTATGTTCGCAAACGTTCGCCGCTCAGTGAGATACCAGCTTTAGATAATGTATATAGACAGCGCGTTTGTGTTTGCCATATTATGAGAAACACAAACGCGCTGTCTCACACACACAGTGTCAGGACTTGTCAGACCGCAGTGTCAGACTAATTCAAATTCACGTTCATTTCCTATAAATATTAGAGATTTGTGGATGGTGACGCAACAAAAAGAACCGATTCAATCGTGGTTATATACGTCTCTGGGATCTCATATTGCCTACGTCCAAATAACAAAGAAACCGTCTTCTTTTTCGGCAAGCTATCATTATTTTTGTCATTGACAGCCTAAAGCTCCGCAATTGACGACAGTGTTCTCAAAAAAAAAAAAAAAAAAAACCCGCGCCCTTTCTAAATTCAATTTCGTTTGCGACGAGGATGCATATACCTGCAAAACATTTAAACTCTTGGGAGCTACTTCGAAGATTCATTCTGCAACAATTATTTCTGCCCCCATGGCTTGGGTTTTTTTTCTGAGGAAGTTTTAAAAAATCATTACATACAGGAAAGGATAGAAAACCATAAGAGCGTCTGCAGCAGGATGTTTGTAAAACACAACAGTCCTGAAAGTATCCTGTAGGTTCTTTAAAAGATCATTTGGGGAGTTCTTTTATCCTCCAAGCTTTATTTCTTTGTCCGTCAGCTTGATATGCCCTGGCACCTCTCCTTTTAGCAGACGATCATCCACTGCTTTTATCTAATTAGTTCTCTTCAGCAACATAAGCGGTGAAGATATTGTCGAGACTGCTTAAGTGATGCATTTCGACATTTCTCCATCCGGACTTGGCATGACTGCGAACCGTGTAATTATTTCTCCCCATCAGGCAACAAATCGAATGTAAAGTGGTTTGGAAAAGATGACATCTCGCATGAAGGATGACATTTACAGCTGATACAATGCCCTTTGTTTTGATGTGATTCGAGCATGTGTAAACCTTTGATCACCGCAGACCTGACAGAGACAGACAGAGAGTGAGAAAGAGAGAGACAGAGACAGAGAGAGAGAGGGAGAGAAATGGAGAGATAGACATGAAGAAAGAGAGAGGAAGAGAGAGAGGGTTACATAAAATGTTCTACTGATTTGATGATTTTTTAAATGAATTATGCAAAAGCAAACGATAGCTAATTCAGGTGTCACCGCGTAAGGGAAAGTTGCAAATTATAACGTCTTAACCAAACACGTCAACTTAAATAAAGGTCGCCACTGCTCAGACAGATAAAATCCAGAAAATCATTGTAAAAAAAAAGCACAAACAAACAAACAAGCGCTGGCTCTTATTACATATCAAGAAGAAATAAGCGACGGAAGCACGGATGGCTAGAAACCATGTGACGAGCTGTGGCCTACCAGAGGAAAAAGTAAAAAAAAAATATATATATATATATATTACCCCAAGGAACGTCAGGAATTCAAATATCAACATCAATGTATGTACTCAAGTCAGCAAACGAGGGAAATGGAATAAAAAATACCTTAATGGCATCTTCTTCAGCAGCACAATTCATTGCACGTTACAAAAAGTTCATTTAAAGTCCAGCTGTATTTGCATCTCAAATTGCATCTTAAACAAACCTTTAAAAATGATTAACTAATTCCACCGGCCACTCATGTACACAATACTGGGCACGACACGCACTTTTCTTGTACTACAAAATACAGGAAATATGATTTCACTAACTGATATAGGCTTCCTCAAGAAAATATGCTGTTATTCTACTTATACCTGTTTCTTGGTCTGGGAGAACGCAAGTGATAATTGAATAATGTCAACATCCATCAATATCTAGTGTTCTTGTCGAGTTATGTGAAAAAAAAAGAATGAAGTGTACTTACGTCATTGCACACTCCAGGTATCGGATGACGAAATAGATGGTATTCAGTCAGACAGCAACTCTTTCATGAAAGCGCTCGTGTCCTTGACATGAATTAAAAAATATACCAGGGCAAGCGGTAAAGGAACGAATGGCATCGTATAGTCAGACTAATCAAATGAGACAATCAAAAATAGAACATTGGCAGTGCACAAAATATCAATCAATATAATAATGTTGACGTATTTAAAAAAAAAAAAAAAAAGATTGCGCCGAGGAAGCGTCGACGAAGAGAACACAATAATATGAGCAGAATCTTAAGTAGAAATATATATTGTGAGAGAAAGAGAAAGGTACAGGGAGGGAGATAGATACATTGTATATACATCGGTACACATATAGGGAGAAAGAACGCATTATGGAAAATCAGGGTAAAATAGGGCGAAGATATGAGTATGATCAAGCGATGTACGACCAAAAGTATATAATTATTTTGTATAAACGCCGTATTGAGAAAATTGTGCAGAAAGTGGAGGGAGGGCTCTGGCACAGAAGGAAGCAGCTACGAAATAGGACGGAAGAAAATGTTTCTCTCTCTGACACACACACACACACACACACACACACACACACACACACACACACACACACACACATGCACGCACACACACACACAGGTGCGGGCGGACACACACGGACGCACGGACACACACACACGCCCACACACAAGCACACACACTACCTCCTCTTTCTTTCTCTCAGTCTTTATCTCCATTATATGATTATACGTGAAAGTACCTGTGAAAGTGAGATCATGTCATAAACATGTCATAATATTGAATTGAATTGAAGTGAATGTTTTATTGTCCACAATGCGAATGTGGAAATGTGCTTTCCACCAGCGTTACATACAAGTGATACACACAGATAGCAATTTGGTCAAAGAACAACATATGCGTGACAAATTACAAATAACATCAAACAAAAATATTTTGCAATGATTGTTGCAGAAAATATGAATAATAACCGTTATATTCATAATATATCTTACATATATCTCATTTAACTTAATGGTTTGAATAAATTCCATAATCATTGATTATCATCATTAAGAATTCAGCATTCAGACAAATCTTCCTCTTCTAATCAACGTCTTCATCTTCTACATTATTCACCTTCATCTATCATCGTTCATCTTCATATATCTTCTCTATATATCTAAATTAACATATTGTAACATTTTAAACATTATAATTACAACGTTACATCAATTATTCATTCATGAACATAACATTCCCTGTTAACATAACAATTAAACATTAAACCCGATTATATTTATTTCACTTTCTACTTCTATTCATACTCACACAAATCGTATACTAGTATCAGCTGCCGTACTAAAATATACCTTAAATCAAATGGACTTTAATAACTCTAAATGCCGATAAAACTATCCACAGCAAAATGTTCCTTATAGTTTCTTCTGTATAAGCTACTAAGGTTATTCCACAGAAGGATTGGTTTGACTGACACGGCATTTCTTGAAAAGGCGATTTTATGTGAAGTTGTGTGTATTCGTGTGTGTTTGTGTGCATGCGTACGTTTCGTCTCCCATCAGAGCTACATCAGAGTATAGCTCCTTGCCATAACAATGAGTGTTGAGTCGTCGATACACCTAATCGGCTTCATACCCTAGAATTCGTTTTCGTAACTCGACCCAAGTTGTGCGGCCCTGACTGGTAATGGCAGCGTTAAGAATCGGTCGCTGCATTATTCGATTAGAGGACGGGAACCTAGCTCTGTTTGCACTTAGCTCTGAGCACACTTAAAAAGAAAATGTCCGACGTGGCGTACGCAGACACTCTTCAAAATGTTCTTTCGCCCGACATGTTCATCATGTGTACACCTCATGTGTACATGTGTTCCGGGATGTACCCGGTAATATGTTTAGTCAGCAGTAAGATCTATAAGCCATTTTTTTTTTTTTTTAAATCAAGCATTTGCATCAATATCTTGCGTTGGTGTAGTGGATATGTTTAACAAGGGCATTCCCTGTTAAAACTTTTCACAAATCTTGCGGACGTAATTATCATGAATGATCATTTTGGTAAACATTAGCCCAACCAAGTCCAGGTGTAAAGCGAAGTGATATTTTAAAAGCCTACCGGTACATTTCTTTGACGTGAAATGTCCCCATTTGGAAAGTGCATAGTATGCATTAAGACCACCTTTATGTTAACTTATGAAGAGAGACGATAAGTATAGTTTTATCTTTTATGTATTATTTTCATTGCATAGTTGTTATATTTGATCACTGGCCATTTTTCATCTGCTTGACTGAATGATATAAACGTAAAAAAGGCTTTGAATTTATTGAGAAACAAGAGACCCTTAGTTTGAAACCTGCTTGGCACGTTCATCTTAATACATTCATCTTATATCATATCCCTCCGGGCTGAAGAGTTTGAATGAACGCTTTGCGAAATTGGAGGTAGGGAAATGGTAAGGTATTCTACGAGAACAGTGCTAACACTACGAGGTTATACTGCGTCAATAAGACCACATTTTATAAATTTCATTTACCAATGTTGTGTAGGGTAATGTAGTAGTAATTCAGCATTAACTGCCTATATACACTGGTCATACAAGAGGTGGAACTATATTTCCCCTATAATTAGGTAGGAAATGAGAATGAACTACATTTCCGTGTAATTTCAAAAATGTTCAGCTTCTAGAGAAATGATTTTTGTGCTATAAAAAAAAAAAACAACCCTCAGCGACAAAGTTTTCTTCTATGAGAAGTTACTGTACATTTGAATTTTTTATCTGTGGAAAATTGAGATTTGTATGTGTGGCTCCATAGTTTCAAAGTGTTCATCAAAATTTTTTCCTCAAACTTTCGCCAAAGAACAGCTTCCGTGTAGGAGAGTAAATCAGATTCATGAAAAGGATGATAATTACGATATTTCCTTTAAAAAAGGGGGAAAAACACTGATGACACATTCGTGAATCACTCGCTCTTATGTTCCTTTAAGGCAAGTTAAGAGACATGTATGTGAAGAAACATCCTCAAAAATGTCCCTCGTGAATGAGTTTCACAATGTCTTGCTATTTTCTTATTTTTCTCTAGCAAAGGGCGTGACGGTGACCTTGTGCAGAGGTCAGCTACTTGACACAGACCTCCGGTGTGGTGTGAGATACTGGTCAATGCGAGTTCGCTCCAGGCAACTTCGTTAACTTGTATCAACAGGGAGGGAACGATATTCCGTATAGGTTTAAAAGCGTGCCCGTTCATATAATTCTCTTTCCCACTCAATTTTAACAAACATGAAGCAAGGAGAATGCGAAGAAGGAGATTCTCATTTCACCCCCAGGGCGACTTAATATCTGCAAATCCTTGATATCTTATCGAGGGGGAATTATTTTCCCCTCCTTTTCTTTTAAATGCCTGTCAATCGACTTGACACCCTGCAAAAAAAAAATAGAATAAAATAAAGAAAGAAAGAAAAAAGGGAAAAAATCGACATCTACATGTCGTCATCGATTGCCATCACGCCCTCCGGCGCGGAGAAAAAGTGTTCAAGGACGACTCTTAAGTACATCGAGACAGTTGCCGTCACGTCCGACGTCAGGCGATGCTGCCGTGCCCTGCCAGCCATCGGTTTCGTCCCACTGGTCTCGGGCACGGAGTCAAGCACACCACCCCCAAAGGGTGTCACATTACATAATTGCGAAACGATTTTGCGCGATTTGACGATATGTATAATTAACAACGGGGGAGGGATCAAGAGAGGAGGGGAGGGGAGGGAGGGAGGGAGGGATTCACATGGGGATTAATTTTGCCTTGTTCGTATGCTTGACCACGATCTGCAAAGGCAAGGATCACGAGCGAGCCTGAGACAACAGTACGTGGGGATGTGTCGTGCCATGATTTAACAACTAGCTAGAATGACGCGAAGCCCTTTAACAAGCTGTCGCTGCATATAGAGATTCGTTGCACGATACACGCTGTATTAGAGTGCTAGAGCTGTTTTACGATAAACTTCTCTTACGTCGATTTACCTGTATAACCACTTTATAGCTATTCTATTTTTATATTTGGTATTTTTGCAGTGGAATAGTGATTATTGCTATAGTATATCACAAAGCTGTCCTGAATGATGATAAATTGTAATAATGATGGCGATGATGAAATTCAAGATCTCTACTGCTTCTTGATGGAACAGAATCATCACTTATTTCTATGGTCAGTGAAGCAGAAGCAGTGATAAATCTTACGAGAGACACCCCTCCCCCTCCCCCATGGCACTAAACCCGGGTACTCTGAGATGGGTGCAGTTGTAGATGGGCGGCTCCGTGTCACCTGGAGAATTGTTACGTCAGCTTCCCAGCTTCGAAATTGGACTGAGTGCAGGAGACCTTCTCCGAGAGGACGTGTAACTTTTGTGATTTGATTTTAAAGGGAAAACTCCCTTCCATTCTACTCTTTTCAATTTTGTTTATTTCAACAATTTGTTTCAATTTATTCTATACTCATTCGCTTGATTCTAAACCATTTCCAATTCATTACGCCTCGAAGAAGTTTTGTTAATTTCAACCCAATATCACGAAAATAGAAATTCTCTCTCTCAAAAAGCAAAGCAAAGCAAACAAAACAAAACAGAAAAAAACAAACACACACACACGCACACATACACATAAGATATTGACATAAAAAAGAACAACGCGTAACATAATGGATCACAATGCAAAGAACACAATGCATTATGACAAGTGGAGAGAAGAAGCCAACATAACATTGAAAACGATGAGGTTAGTAAGCTATCCAATGTGCTATCAACTAAAGACGATCAGTGACAATTTTGTTAAGAGGAGAAAAAAAAAAGCTTTAGCGCTAACATTCTTATCAAACATTAAACATAACGATTTTTCTCTCTTCAGTACTCATTTCTTCCTCTATATTGGATTTCAGCAGTGTCAAAAAACTTGCGCAAATAAGTTCATTAATATTTGAGATACTATGTTACCATTAACGTGAAGTTCGAGGTATATGCAGTGCGCTGGCTTGTGCCGAGGTTTCAAAACACGTGAGACGACATCTTTTTTTTCTTTTTTTTTTTCATGTGTGTTTTGTCTGAAGATGAATTCAGAAATATCAGAGCGCAAGCGATCAGCAAGAAAACGCACTCTTCTAGTATTTGCTGGTGTGCGCTGATAAGTGCACATAAACCGTTTCAATAGGTTCTTTCAAAAACGAGAGCACGAGAGATGAGGTAAATGCCGACTGAGTGGTCAAATCCCTCCGTCTTCCAAGTTTAGTCTCCCACTCTTTCTCACTATTCCCTTTGTGGTATATATATATTTATACCCATCTCCATCTCTTCTTTCTTGTTTTTCTCTTTCTCTCCCTGTATCTCCCTCCCCCTCTCTCTTTCTCTCTTTCTTCTCCATTCTTAGCGATCCAGAGCGGGCCAAGGTTGTGGCTGCTCATGACGATGAGATGATGAAACGATGACCAGTTTGTGGTATAATGATATATGATCGGAAACTACGAATGAGACGTCTGGGCCAGATGCATTATTATGATATACATGTGTATCTGGCAATATTACGATGGATAACGTTTATCAATGCAGTGCTGAGCATTATTCTGTACAAAAAATGGACGATGACTTTCACCTGCAGGGAATGTCATTGTTGTTGTTGTTTTTTTCAGTTTCAGTTTCAGTTTGTTTTATTTCTCCACAAACGAAATCATTGTTACAAAATCAACAATGTTCACATAAAATATAACAAGAGTACTTCAAATAAATATTTATAATTACCTGTATATACAATCATGTACATATACATTTTATCGTTTCTTATGGCACAGGTGGAGCCAACTTTATCAAAAATCAGTTTGCTTGACTGTGATAGCGGTCTCCTGGCGATATGGTATCTTATAATTCTCCCTTACTTGTTCTTTTTAATTGAAGGAACACAATACATACAAGCAACAAGAGCGTCGAGTTCAGTTACTCGGAAGTTGGAGGAGGTGGGTTAAGAGGAGAGAATATCGTTTGCAGAAATGCTGTAATCAGACTTCACCTTGAAAATAAGTTTTGGACATCATTTCCGTTGTATTTGAAAAATAACAAATGTGTATGATCATTGAAATTACACATCACTCTTAACATGTAATATATGTACAGACCACACCGTCCGTCCTGCAATTACAGTCCTGTCCTAATTAATTTCTTCAAATTTGATTCCCAATATAGCTACGCTGGTGGCCGGATAACACTGATATTCGCTGAAACGAGTCCGTTTTCAGTATACCGGAACTAAACGGATATGGTTTATCTTTACCATTTTCATTTCATCAAAGTTATTATTATGCTGTTCCAAGCATCTCAGTGAAAGTTAATTGAATGCTCAATTAGGTTCCTTATTTTTTTTTTATCTTTCAAGGTATCATAGCATGTATGAATACTTTCCTGCCGTATTCATATAATCGTTGATTTAGTTTTTTAAGAACTTTTCCTACAGAAGGTCCGATAACTCTACGGATTTGTTCCAAAGTGAAATATGCTGCTGCTGTTGCTTTCGATTTACTATTCTTCGCTGTCATCATTTCGTTTGCTTACTTTTAGGTAATACAAGATGAAAGAAAAGATTCAAAGAGCACATACAAATCCAAATAAGACGATGATAACAAAAGCTAACAGGATCTGAGAGGTACAGAAAAGTTAATGGTTAAGACCATGTTCATTGGCTTCTAGGGCACCCTTAGGGGAATGCCTCATAGAACAAAATAAAAAAAAAGTTACTATTTGCTCTAGAAAACAAAGTACTTTAAGAAAGCAGACATGACAAATGATGAAGAACAATATTCATGTTTACAATAAAGTTTCAATGCCTTAGGGAATGTCTTTGGGTCTTATATCTTCTGTCTATATGTGAGAGACAGGCTACCAAGGAAATTGTCATATTTAATTTGTCCGACTGGCTTTGTTTTGCTTGGGGTTTTCTTTCTGAAAAGAGATGACAACTGAACTTAATGGGGAAAAATGGTAAACTATAAAGATGTCGGATATGGCGATAGCATATAGGAGGCGAAATTTGTTGGATGACGACGATTTAGCGCAGACACGGATTACAATTTCGTCTCGACCAGCCGCCGCTGGTTCAAGGACCCTGCTGGGGAAGGGCAATACACAACAACAGCATGTTGTCCTCCTCCGCCTTTCTTTTATTTCGCCTTTATGAGCATCTGAGCTAGAACATGACCCCTCATTGACATATCAAAATGCTTTTAGCAAAATAGGCCATCTTTCTCCTTGCACGTCAACATTAATGAACGGATGCCGTTTTTCCTGTCCTCGTATCATCTCGTAAATTGAAATTGACCATTTGGTCTTTTGAACTCATTCTGCGTGAGTGAGAGAAAGGGAGAGAGGCAGGGAGATAGATAGAAAGGTAAGTATAGGTGGGTAGATAGGTAGGTAGATAGAAAGATAGATGGATAGAGAAATATAGATGGATTGATAGAGAGAGAGAGATAGAGAGAGATATATATATATACAGAGAGATAGGGAGAGAAACGTTCGGTGCTCTTAGTCCATCGTCTGCCGAGAGGAATAATTAGCGCGCTTGGACTTGGCGCCGAGTAGACTTTGCGAATTCGGACTTGACGTCAGAACATGAGGAGCCATGTGCTTTGTCTTGTTCTCTGCCGTGAAAAGGGCGATCACGGGATTTGTGGATCGGGGTGGTCCTCGTTTTGTTTTCCTCTTTTTGTCACATCTTCGAACATCTCGTACAGAAATTGGCTCATTGTATAGCTATACGAGAAGCAACCCATCTGGTAAATGTGTCCCAACAAGCGTGATATCTCTGAAATTCGCAATTGGAAATGCTCGTATAAGGCATCTTTAAAGTACCATTTTCTCAACAAGAGAAACAAAAAGGAAAGAGGGAATTCCAGGAATGTGGTCATGTCCATTTCAGAGTAAGATAAAAGCACTGTATCACAAACTTCTGTCACGGATTCCAGAGTTTCATTGTCCCGGGTGTTAGCTATTGATTTTAGATTGATATCAATCCTAAAAATCAATTGTAACTCCTTTTATGCGACACGGAACCCATGAATCGCTCAACTGCAGAGTTTTGAATCACACAAGATGGTCCCCGTTTGCCATTTACAAGTGAGATAGGTAGAGTAGCATATGAGAGAACAGATATGTTGAACGAGGATATTTATTAGAAACTAGATAAAAAATTATTGACAGAAAGAAAAACTACAGATTAATCGTAATTAATATTCTAGTGTGACGTAAAATCTTTATGTATGCTTCCCTTATCCTGAAAATATGCATAATGATTATCGTGCATATTATGCATTATATATAAAGCTTATCGATCTATCATTCAAAAATACGCGAATGAATACGTTATACAGGCATTGACCGGCATCAATTCCATCACATCAACGCTCACACACACACACTCTCTCTCACACACACACACTCCCATGCCTTTTTCAATGAGAAGTTAGCGTAAATAGAATTATTCCATTTCTGTACGTCGACAATGAACGTGGTTGTTTTTTTTTTTTCACTTTTGATGAATTTTTTTTGCATCTGCTGCAATCCAACGACTATGACGCGTTCTTTTGATGCACAATGAAGATAAATGCACGTTTTTCTTCACATCCACTTGCCAGTTTTGTCGGGCATGGCGGTTTTTTTTTTTCCGCTGCAAAGTATACACTAAGTCGAGCATTGTGCCTTGCCCATTAGAATGTGGGAATTCTTAGACACAATTTCAATCAACTATCTTTTTTTTATGGTGCCAACACATCTATTTTTTACAGACATCCACCTCGCAACCTCATGTCTGTCACGTGTACATCGTACAAGCTTTGTGTTATCTTTAAGTAAGCGTTATCTCCTTTAAAAGTGCGTCCTCGGCAAACGTTCCTGCTCTGTCTCTACATTTACACTTCGTCGATCAATAGTTGTGGGGCACGCGGAGTGTATGGGCGCAGGTAAGTTTATTCAACGGTACAAAACTTCGCGTAACAGTAGCTCCACGTGCCTTCCGCATCCGTTGCTTTGAGTCACGTCGACGCTATCATCTGGACGATCTTGCGTAGAACGTGCTGGCTGAAGAGAGGGGGAGCTCTAATTTCTTGAGGTCAGTGCGGATATCTTCCACTCATCACTTTCAAATATAATTTGTTTACCTCACTTTCTCGCGCTGTTCACGGCCCTGGTCTGTCTGTCGAATCGCGCTGTCTATCTTGGCTTTGTGAGGGTATTTTTGCCTGTGTACACTTTTCTGTGACAGCCGCTTTTGTGAGAACGTGTGTGTAATTGAAATGCATGTGTGCGTGTGGTTGTGTGTGTGTGTGTGTGTGTGTGTGTGTGCGTCTGTATATGATATACATTATATATATATTCATATGTGTGTGTGTTTGTGTGTATGTGTGAAATAGTGGAAACGTAGGCACTGTTAGCAACATTTCCCTTGCCACATTTCGTCAGCAACTGTGACCCCCTCAAATTTTCAAAGCGGTTTGGAAAAACGAGGAGAGATAGATAGATAGATAGAGGGGGTATACAGGGCGGATCTAGCCCTTTGCTAAAGGGAAGGGTGGGTGGGTTTAAGTTTGGGTCATAACAAGCAAAAAAAAAAAGCGCTAAGGAAGGGGGGAGGTAATCAAACCCAAAAAAGAAAAACAAAACAAACAAACAAACAAAAAAAGAAAAACAAAACAAGACAAAGATCAACACAAAAAAACGAACCCGGGGGGGGGGGAGGGGCGTTAACCCCCTGAATCACCCCGGTAGATCTGCCACTGAGATGTAAGGGGGACCATAGGGAGAAAGAAAGACAGAGATGGCAAGGGAAGACATGAATGTGTAATTTAATCAGAAATAGATACAGTAGTGAGGAAAACAAATATGATCTTTTTATAATCATATGTTACTCAAATATATGTAATCAATTACACTGCAAAAACATTGGTGTTAGATTTAACACCATGGGTGTCAAATCTAACACCGATCAAGTGTCAATAGAGGACCACACCCACAGGTGTAGAAAGTATTTTGTGTTGGTGTTGAAAAGTGTCCACCTGGCACTTTCGTGATGTTGATTTGATATTGCTGGCGTTAATGTCAATGGTATATAACACCCGTCCAGCTTCAATAGGAGACCACAACAACTGGTGTTACTGTGGTGTAAATGTGTTAACACTTTTTTTTTCAAAAATCAAGTGCTTTATCGAAAAATCCTTGATCGTCTTGTTGAAGTACAAAATCAACAAGAAGAACAGTAAGTAAGAAACCATTCAAAAAACAATTTTATATTTTGAAATGACACCCGTATAACCTAGGTGTTAATCTAACACCATAAATGAGCACCGGAAATCTAACATCAGCTCGGTGTTTCATATTTAACACCGGACTTTTTGCAGTGTATCACATTTTGATAAACACACGGTGAGAGAAACATATAGAGACAAAGAGAGACAAAGAGAAAGAGAGAGGGAGAGGGAGAGAGAGAGAGAGAGAGATGTATGACTCAGGGGAACGATAGTAGAGGAATTCAAGGGCAAACTCAGTGCCTCCAGCTGTCGCGATAGTGCGATAAACTTGACAGAGATATGAGAAAGAATTTGTGCGCCAACCTGCAATTGTGATATATCCCTATATCCGTGGCTGGCTTTCGAGTTCAAAAACCGCCACGTTCATGGCGTCTTTGCTGCGGTCTTGTCGATTGATCTAAGATGTATATATGAATAACACCCCATGTGGACTCGTCATCCGAGCGTTTTGGTATAGATTTAAAGGAGGATGGAGTAAGCCCGTTGGCGATTTAATCAATGTTTACTGGCTTTTCACAGAGGAGCTGGGGCTGATCAATGGCTCGAGCAGGAATGCAAACTCCCAAACACGCCACATAAGCTTGCTGCCGCCGCTATTTGGTGCTGGGGGGGGGGGGGGGGGGGAGGGGACGAATGCGCTCTTCGGGCGGCAAACATGTACCTTTCCTGTATCTCGCCCTACCTCCGTGAGGCAGGTGATGAAAGATTAGTCTCACTCATATTTTTTTTTTTTTTACACGAAGATCTTTGATATTGACATATCTTTAAAAAAAAAAATCAAAATTGCGTATATTACATGTTACAAACTGAGCATATTATATCCACAAATTTAAGAAAAAATGGGGGCAAAGATTTATTTATGGCTTACAGACAAGAGAAACAATTTGAATAATGAAAGAATCAACAAAAAGTAAGCGTAGTTATGTGTGTGTGTGTGTCTGTGTCGGTGTGTGTGATTTTATTGGTCAGAAGGAAAAAGGTTTTCTCATTTTTCCAATTCTCGTGTACATACTTTGCACAGAATCAATCATTCTTGATATCAGCAAACAGACCTAAGGACGTCAGATCCAGTTTTTTTTTTTTGGTTTTTTTTTTGTTTTTTGTTTTTTTAATAATAGCACAGTACAACATGATTCTGAAAACTGTGAAAACGCAATTCGAAATCATACGCTCAATATCACAGGAAAAGAAAGAACGTCAATAACCGAGGTACAAACACACACACACACACACACACGCACACACACACACATGCACACACACACGCGCACACACACACAAAGGGAATAAGAAAAGATAATCAAGTTAACGTATTTCCAAGTAGAGGGTAAAAACACATACCCAATTATATGGTAATATGAATGAATAAGCAAAAGGGGATCGAAGTAAATATATTTTCGTATGTTGGTGGGAGGTATCTATCAATTTGTGGGAGAAGTTATCGGAAGTATGGCTCTAGCTACGACTGGAATGTGGGACCCATCATGAACTCTTCGCAAACTTGTAGAAAAAAAGCTGACAACACTTCTTTTCTAAGATGGATTTGTCTCTGCTTTTGCTCCCTTTTTTTCTTACCGCAAAAAAAAAAAAAAAAAAAAAAGCCTGTCAGGATTTTCTTGCAGCAATATTGAGAAAGGCTGCTTTCCTGATAAATGTCACATTTCCCATAAGGTTCATCGAATTTCAATTTTACATTTTTCTTTTTTGCATCATGGATGCCTCTTGAGGCAAAAAAAAAAAAAAGGAGAAGAAGAAATGATTAGCGAACATTCGTGTGTGTATGTATTCGTGTGTGTACCTTAATGTGTCAGGTTTTATAGATATTAAACGCAAATTAAACTTCAACAAAAGAAAGGACTGAGAGTAGAGAGAGGGAGTGAGATGGAGACTAATAGAAAACAAACTGAACCATATTTTGCATCGGTATTCATAATATTGCTTCCCTTATTTCAGTGTGGGTTCTTTTTTTTTTGGGGGGGGGTTGTTGTTTTAGTTTTAAGGGAAGAGCTATGAAAACTGCGGTCGTGAAACAGATTCAGTGTTGGACTTTTCCCCCCTGTGCAGTTATAGTTACTTTTTTTTTTTAATTATCAAGGTTTCAAGGTTATATCAATTTCTATAATTTGAACTATGTTCAACAGTCAGAATATAGCACAGCCTTTTTGAGTACTAGCTTTCAACATCGAAAGAGTAGTGTGAACACATAAAGTATTCAAGGTGTGCACAATACTGGTTACAGCAATGTCATTCTGTAATTTAATGTTCATATTGCAATGAAAAAGAGAGAGAAATACCCTTTTTTAACCTCATGATGAATTGAATTCCTTCCACTTCGAGTATTTATGTCAGGGAAAATAAAGTGGGCTCGGTGTATATTTTGTCCGGGGGGAAATGGGAAATGTGTTGTTGTTGTTGTTGTTGGGTTTTTTAAAGAAATGTTAAAGTTCTCGACGGAAAACTTTTTTGAGAGGATGAAAAGATGTCGCGGCCACTCCTCGAACAAATCCTCGGTGCTCAAATTTGATGATAGTTTGAACAATAACATGTCACTGATATTCTATGATGATACCGCAAGACCATTTACATCTAGAATCTGATAACTTTTGGACGACAATGAGAAAGAAAATATCAGAGACGTTAGGAAAATGGAAGCACGGTTAATTTCTTTAAGTGATGTCACTTTCCATTCTTAAATAAGTGTGGTGCGCGTCTTGTCTTTTCCTGTTGATTTCTTAAACGGTCTATCTTAAGGTTTTCGATAAAATAAATGTTGTGGATAGTGGATATGAGCATACCACATAGTCTATAAAACATTTTTTTTTTGGTGTGTGTGTGTGTGTGTGTGTGTGTGTGTGCGCGTGTGTGTGTGTATGCATGTGCATGTCAAACGCATTGAATCGTGGATGTTACTGTATTCGGATACAACGAAATCAAAGTTTGATGTGATTTGCTTCATCTACAACTGTACAAGTGAAAGAGAATTAGTATAATTTTGTACGTAAAATTTAATTTCCGTTTCCACATGTGTTGTTTGCCCTCTGTCGTGCATTTCATGCCTGTAGGGAGATGTTAATGTAAGCTAATTTCTTTATTGTCAATGAAAATTATGATTGTAATGAAAATGATGACAATAATAGTAATGATAATGACGATAATATTTCGCTTTTATAGCACTTATCACTGTCATTGCGTCACCATTCGCTTTAAGAAGGAAAAACAGAAGAACAGAAAGATATTAAATGCAAACAAAACTCATTCAAAGTGCATTTTGAATGAATAGTGTGTTCAGGAAGGTTTCAAAGTTCAATGTTGTGGATAGGTCCTTCAAATAAGATGGGATACTGTAAAAGTGGAGGGACGGCGCACGTCTAAAATATCGCTGCCCATAAAACTTGGTCTCAATAACGGGGCGATGTAAAATATCTGCCTAAGCCGATCTGAAATTGCGGGAAGCTCATATACTTCATTAAAGATTCACGGAGATATTCATAAAGAACCTCTGGATGAGGATGCTGATGAATAGCAGTACTTTGAACATTATGCGTGAGTGAACTCGAAGACAATATTATGTGTGAGCGTCCATGATGTACCAAACACTGAATATAACGTTATATCTATAAACATATATTTTGACTATCCGATTTCAGTGTAACTCACAAAAGATATGACTATATCTAGCAATATATTCATTTGCTGTGATTCTTACAGTATTTGAACCAGGCGCCCGGCTGTGCAAAAGACAAATGACAATAATAGGAGAGAGAGGGGGGGGGAGGGAATAGCAAAAACAAAATAACAACAACAAAAGAAATTAAAACCGAGAGATGGACAGAAGACAATCGAGCTTGTGATGGTACTTCAAGTTGAAAACGTGATAAAAAAGAGAAAAGGACAAAATATTCTACTTGGCTGGTTATAAGCTCTGCTGTTCAGATCGTCCAGAAACTTCACACGCCAGATCACCCGTTGGATGCCGGGAGCTGTGGCGTGCAAGTCGACTCGCACTCCTTTCACACCCCAGCTGCCGTGGATTTATTTTGTGTGATAACATGATGGCAACCATACCAAAACATTTTTGTTATTCCACAACGCGTACGCGGTTGTTCGTCTTCGGTAGATGTTGAAAGATCAGCACGACTATATACCGTACCATACCTTGGCGTTGGTCGCTCGTCATCCTCGCGTGTTTCCACTCGTCGCACGCCCGTCCAGGATATGATGCGTACAGAGATCTGCAGATAGTTGTACAGATTGAACAATTCCACTCGTGAACAAACATGAAGGAATGTATGTATTCATATATGTATGAATGTATATATAAAATTGTATATATACATTACATATGTATATATACATATACAAAATATACTCATACATATGTGTGTGTCTATATTATAATATATATAATATGCGCTCTAATATATTTGTATAGAGGTAAGATATCGTATACATATTATACATACATACATACATACATACATAATGATATATAAACACATACACACACATATACCATAAATATATATATTTTTGTATATTCCTCTTGCATGTTTCAATTGATATGTTTTAGGCCGTCCTATTTTGCGGAAATCTCACATTCTGTGAATGATCCTTGTTATAGATATCATTCATCATCATTTCGTAATGTATTTAATCACTTTGTCAAGTTACAATCAATACGACCCATATCTTCTGTTTCTGCTTTATCAACACTGACTATCTTTATTCCATTCATTATATTCAGTTGTATTTGAGCTGTACATTATATTCGACTTTTTCAT
This sequence comes from Diadema setosum, assembly GCF_964275005.1. Classification (NCBI taxonomy): domain Eukaryota; kingdom Metazoa; phylum Echinodermata; class Echinoidea; order Diadematoida; family Diadematidae; genus Diadema; species Diadema setosum. The sequence continues at coordinate 24,663,529 of NC_092698.1, read as the reverse complement.
TCTATCATTTAAACTAGTTGTAGTTCTTTGCTACATTATGACACACACAAATTAGCATAGGTAGTTTGGCTCGTGGAATTACTATTCAGGAAACGCCAGAAAAAGCTACAGTGAATTCTGTGTAATCATACCCCGAAGGCTCCGTAATTCCTTTTTTGCTGGATATGCTTTTAAAAGCTTTCACAATTCAAGCTATTAGTTTCCGGAGATTGAAATGATAGTCACGTTTCGAGGTGCAATAATCTTTATATATGTCACATTGAAATACACGAGAACTCACGTGTTCGTCTGGATTAGGCTGTTTGACCACCCAATAATGAACTGTACGGTAACAAATGAATTTCGTGTGAATCACTTTTAAGTTCAGTGGTACAAATTTGAGATATTGCCAACGTAACCGTGATATAATAAGAGTGAGATCGCTCGAATAACTTTTAATTTGTCCAGTTTGAAAGGACAGTAGTCCTCTGCGCTACCATCTAGTGTGTATAATGTGTCTTGTAAGCAAGAATTCTTAAGAATAAACACATCTTTGGGTAGTGTTCAAATAGTAACACAATCCCGGTGTCTTTTAAATGGTCTGAGAATAATCGAATGCAGACTTTATAATCGAGATACTGGGAGCAGTCCTAATCATAGGTGTTGAACCATGCATGAAAGGATGAAGGCGGTTTGCTGGAAGAATTCGATATCGAAGGCACGAACGATGTCCTTTAATGGTGCAACGCTGTACAGCGCAGAGAAGAATGCAGCCTTAGAATAATCGACTTCGTAGTCTGCATTGACCACGGGGAGGAAACGAACCCACACACGCTTATGGAAGAGAGTACGAGCACGATGTCGCATTCGACATAAGGATTCTTAATAATAATTGTCGAGTGAGACTGAGAAGGGCGTTAAGTTGCCACTATAAAGTCATAGTGTTCCAGACACCTTAACGCCCTTCTCATTCTCACCTGACGCGTTGGAAGTACCCTTACCCAATGAAGAAATAGTCTTCCAAACACCGTCCATGGGAAACTACAAGTTTGTTCACAATCGCACCCGTTCGGAAGAACATAATTTCTGCTAATAACAGTCTACTTGCCTAAACTCTATACCATAACACAAGTACGCCTGAACCTGAAAGTCCGCACTCACACCATAATTGATATAAATGCGTCGCATAACAAAGATTGAACGTTGTTCTCAACTTGGAACATTAATTGAATAACCATTGTTCTGTTGTATCATCTCGGCTTTAATTACATCTTGGATTCATAATGAATTTTGCATAAACGGAGTCTCAATATGCGTTCATTATTGTAAATCTAAACAGAACATATATTGTTCAATCTACGCAATTGTGCTGCCAGTTATAGCCATAGAAATGAATCAGCTTTAACCCTTTCCCTGGTAGGGACTTAGGACAATGTGTAAAACGTGGGGCTGTTCCATTTTGCACTCAAAGCAAACAGAGTGAAATGTTAGATTCACTTCTTAATGAAAATTAAAATTGATTTCATGGTAAGCATTTATACGGAATGACAATATTGGTTTCTCCAAGTTACATAAATATGTCCACGCCTCTTTAACCAGGTAATGAGTGAAAATCTTTGCGTTAAAAAGGAAACGGAATGTTATTCTTTTCCAAAAATACACCTTATTGCGTTATGTAGATGATTGAAAGTTAATCTGTAGAGATTAATCAATGAATATTGATATTACACATGGCCGGCGGAACCGGGGACCAGGAGAGATGAACTGAAGACTTTTTTTTTTCTTGCTTGTTAGCTCATGAAACCCGGATAAGTGCCCCCCCCCCCCCCCACTTTTGAAAACGCACCGCTGGCCGTGCTATATGCGCATGTTCGTAGATATATATTCCCATTTACAGAAACGAACCCCTTGCAAGCACTTGTAAAAGAGATTATAGACAGACGCATTTGTGTGTGTGTGTGTGTGTGTGTGTGTGTGTGTGTTTGTGTGTGTTTGTGTGTGTTAATCTACATAATATATGTGTCGATATTGTCAATATTGTAACATTATGTAGATGAATTTAAATCAATATCACTGAACCTCGCACACACACTCGAAGTGGCATATTGCACAGACGCATCCATTCTTTTGTCCATGTATTAATCTATACATATCAATCCGTATGCACTTATGTAAACTATTTCTCCGTGTCGATACTGTTGATATTGTAATGTAATTATGTTGAAATAGTATCAATATCATTAACTTAAAAAAGAATGTTGGATCAACGATAAACTAAGTAATGTTGTATGGCTATGTCTCAACTTTCCACTTCTAAAATAGACACGTGTGTCTTATATATTTTTACACAACACCAAATCATATAGATGGATTTCAACAGACCTACTCTGTACCAAGTATAGCGTTACCAAGTAACTGAAAGTCCAGGTATTGGGGGGGGGGGGGGAGTTGGGATCGAGCACTTATTTTAAAGTATTCGGGTACGATCAGAGCATCAATCACGCCATACGACACTTTCTTCAGCCTACGAAATTATTTAAAACCTGCGTTTTTGTGTATTTGGGATATCGATAGGAAATTCACGATACCTTCGGGCGAGAGATTAGAGTTCCATCGTAGTCGGGCAAAAACACAATGCGCATCATCCCCTCCTTACCACTTCCCCCCCCCCTCCCTCTCTCTCTTTCTCTTTCTCTCTCTCTCTCTCTCTCTCTCTATATATATATATATATATTATTATATATATATATATATTTCTCTCACTCTTTCCTTACTCTCTCTTTCTCTTCCTCTCTATCTATTTCTCTTTCTGTCACTCTGGCTCTATCTTCGGGCCCCCAGCGTTAGGCCATCTTCAGTGTTTTTTATGGTGTTTTTTGCTACTTGTTATTATCTGCGTATCTACTAATGCATCTTTCCAGCCATCCATCTATCCGGCTTCCCATTCGTCTCCGCAGCCATCCCTCTTTTTTTTTCTTTTCTATGATTGTCTCTCCAAAGGTAGGGCGGTCTCTTCTGTCTGTCTGTTTGTCTGTCTGTCTGTCTACCTTGAGTCATCCTTCCACTTCATAACTGCGCGAGGTTTCTCCTGTTTGAATTTCGTGCTTTCCCGTATATACATTCCCTCACACCGCGGAGTCTGGTCGCCCGCCCGAGCAAGGAGAACTCCGTGCAAACACCGGCGACACCGAATACGCTTAACTCTCGGGACCCACGGGGCCCGGGAGCGCGCCCGAAACATACGGGAGCAAGGGATACCTTCCATTCCTCTCCAACGATGCCCGGGGGAGCTATCGTTGCATACCGTCGTCTAACATTTCCCGCCTAACATTGCCAGTGGGTGGGATAAAAAAAAAAAGAAGCAAGGAAAATACAAAAAGAAGAGGGCCTCTGCCAGGCCGGCGGATGGCGAGGAGACTCGGTTACTGTTACCACTGATGTTGGTCTGAGAGAAAACATCCCAGATGCTGACGTCTGCCTTAATTGCCATACCTGTTGAGTGTTCTCGGAGTGTTCACTGTATGGCATGCTGATAACATCCAAGACCGCGCAACCCAGCTGTTCCACATTGTTTGCACTGTGTATGGAGTAACAGCCATAGTGTGTGTGTGTGTGTGTGTGTGTGTATGTGTGTGTGTGTGTGTGTGTGTGTGTGGGATCCAAAAGAGGGAGAGAGAGACCGACAGAAAGGGAAAGACATAGAAAGAGAAAGGGTTACTTTTCTACGGCTCACCGGCTCTTATCTGCGAATCTTAGATTAAGGCAATAATTATACATAGTATGTTATTGCTTGTTATCATTTTGCATTATCAAGAAAAACATATTATGTACATTTAAGTCAGTCGTTTTCGTGTTTCATAGTATTTCCACTGCTAAATTCAAGTATTACTCAATAACATTGTTCAACTGACTTTGTGTTATGATATTGTATGAGAAAGAAAAATGGACTGCAGAAATGAAATCAAATCAAATACAAAATGAGCAGTACTTCTGGTACTGTAAGTATTACGCATATGCGATTAGATATTTGCGATAGTCCACAATTTTCGTGTGTAGTCAGATTTCGATCATAATATACCTTGCACTCTAGACTTTGTAATATCAATCATGTGAGTGATATAAAGAAAATTTCTTGCATGACACCGTCTCATCTCATTCTCAAGGCAGTTCTCGAAGACTTTCATATACGTATCATTACCCCGGCTCTGGAATCACACGAATCAAGAATATACGGAGTACACTCACTGGACACTCACCATTTCACGTAGATTGCCACTGTGTAGTGCAGACGCACTAGAATGATATCCGACTTCCTACCGTATACCATTGATTCACCATGGGTAGGGGAAAATATTGCGGGTAAAACTTCAGGGTAGGGCTCGAATCCTGGACTTTCGAATTAAAACGCGCAGGGAGCAAACCGCCAGACCACGAGACCTCCTTAACAAAACAGAACAGAGAAAGGAAGGACGAAACAAACGAACCCTCCCCGAGTGAAACTATAAACCTGGGCAGTGTTAGGTGGACCTCATGACAGTTGGCTACTGACATTGTTTAATAACGTAAAGAATCTTGAACCACAGGAGGTGATTTAAATATAAATATGAATTAACGAATGAGTGAGTTCACGTGGTAACACACTGTGGCACCACTTGTGTCCGTGACGTATATGTGTGTGTGTGCATAGGCTTAAAGTCTGATAATCATACGCAGGATGATGAAACAAGGAACTTAATAAAGAGGAACTGTTCTGTGTCTGTGCACGATTATGAAGTTAGTACTGATTGGTAGCTATCTATGTCCTTTCTAAGGTTAATTCTCTCTTCACTTGTAGTGACGTGTGTGTGTATGTGTTATATGTTATGTGTTGTGGGTGTGGGTGTGTGTATGTGTGTCTGTGTCTGTGTGTATGTGTGTGTGTGTCTGTGTGTGTCTGTGTGTGTGTAATCATGTATGGCTAATGCGAGTGTTACAAGTTTCACTGTGACGTGTTAATAGCGTCATAATGTGAATGGGGCTTGAACTCACAAGACGTCACACACATTCCGCTCCTCCTTTCCCTCCCCGAGTGAAACTGTTAATTGTATTATTGTGTTGTATTGTGTACGGCTTTCTCTCAATCTATTCTTTTTCGGTAGATTGCTATTTTCCCTGCTTTAACTTAATAAGGTTTCTATAATAGGGTACTTAATCTCTCTATCCCCTTCTATTTACGGATATTATCCCTTAATTTGTCTATGTATAGATGCATTTACTCATGTTGGGAGTTATTCCAGACAAAATTAATTTTATTGCTCGCATTAATTGTGTGCTGTCTGTTTCTTCTAATATCAAAGAAAATTAATATAAATTGATGTGAGGGTATAAGTCAGTATGCATCTTATTATTATTTTTTTTTTTTTTGGGGGGGGGGGGAGTGGGGTCCACAGGGGTAATTGGAGGGAAGGTGTGAGTCTGTAAATTTTGCAAGGATATAATTTTGCCTTGATAGTGGCACACCATGTGTCAGTCGAACTGTATACCCCTCTCATTTTCTCCTCCTCTCCCTTCCCCTCCCGCCATCTTTCTCCCTTTCTTCTCTCTTACACACACTGCCTTCTTTTGATCTCCTTTTTCTGCCGTGTCTTCCTTTTGCTCTCATTCAGACCTCGAAGTACCTGTAATTTCCTGATCCATTCTACCTACCGTCGGATTTAAGGTTAGATGTGACTTTCCGTTCCCCTCCGAACACGTTGTTGGGACTAGGTTGAGGATCAGCGCAACGCGCAGAATTAGAATCATAATTGCACCGCGATCACTCCTTTCGCCCCCCCCCCCCCCCCCCCCGGTGGCCAAAGGGAGCGACTCACGCTATTTTTCGCTCTCGGTGGTAATACGAGAGGACTGAAGTAGTCTGGTCATCGAGCGAAAGAAATTACATCAGCCTCGTGCTCGTCTTGCTTTAAATTGAAACAGCTATAGTTCATAACCTGCAAACACTCGCAAAGGCACACGCACACACAAATACACGCACATTATCATTAATTTGCGTTGGGATATGTATTATTGAATATGTTTGTGTTGCTTGATACCATACTCGCACACAAACTCACGCGAACACACACAATCAGTTATACAATGTACTTTCATTATCATGTGACCCTGCATCACAACCCATCCCCCTCCAAAAAAAAAAATAAAAAAATAAAAAAATCGCCAGTTAAGGGCAGATTCTCAAAGACCAGACTCAAATTTTAATGTAATTCAATACAAATTGACTTCCAAAACCCAGCTAAGTGTTTATTAGACAAACATGTTTGCGTTTTAAACAGTTCTGATGTTTAGAAAATAAATACCTGCTCTATAATAAACACCAAACTTTTACACCATAATCACACACACTGTTGAAATACTTAACACCACAAAGTCACAAAGTCACAAAATCATCCACAATGTTTAAGATCTAAACACCGAACCAAAAAAAAAAAAATAAATAAATAAACATGACGCGCTGTTTAAGACGTAAACACTGAGACACGTTTTTTGGGGCCATTTTTGTGTTTATTCTTAGAACATGTGTCTGATATTCACAAAGATCTCAAAGTTAAACACATATTAACATGTGACATGTTTACATATCATAAATGCGTATTTCCAAGTGCTTACGTCAGACCGAAACAAAGTACTCCAGAATAAAAAAAGAAAACAAACAAGGACAATTTCTCCTTTGTTGTATGATCACAAGCTCTATAAATATATCGAAGAAGAATTGCTCTTTGAGAAAAAATGTAAATAAAAAAAAAGAAATAGATAAAAATTGACTACAACTTTTCCTTTTTCACATGTTTTGAGTCCTCATGGAAAATCAGGTCAGGCGACTTTTTGTTGGTTTTGTGATGCACGGTCACATAATAATTACGTACAAGACTAGTGAAATGAAAATAAAACAATTGAGATGATTCTCTGAATGTCATCCCTCTTTGCCTCCCCGTCCTTCCCCTTCCCTTTGTCTCCATCTGTTAAATGAGTCCATTGCACTCGATTGATTACACACAATATACATCACGTGAAAACCTTACCTTACCTCTCTTGCTCTTCTTCCCTCTCTCCCTTATTCTCACCCCCCCCCCCATGATTCCTGCGTGGCGTTACCTTTCGCGAGACGACCGCACGGTATTGGATAAGATACTACTGGGACAATACAATCACATTAACCAGGGAAGAAGAATGATATTAGAGAACTCCACCCTCCCAAAAAACATTAACAAGTTAACAGCACTGTAAAAGACTAAGCTGAATGATAGATTTTTGTAAAAATTCCGTATATCTTGGCACAGAGGCTATCTTTTGTGGTTGAAGCTGTTGTTAAATAAACAGGCTCGCTCAATTTTTAAATAAATGGTCTGACAAAGCCAAAGAGAACGAGAGAAGCTAATCCGTTGCGAGTGAAAGGAAGAAAGGCAGCAGATTCTTGACAAGCATCGTCAAACTGCGAAATCGCCAGGGGATGCATTTCAAGCCCAAATATCAACGCTATTGACTAGAGCATTGTAAAGTGATGATAGCTGTCCCATAAGAATAAAAATCCACAAAATTGCAGCGACAAACAAACAAGCTGAGCAACACCCTCAAACTAACCGAATCCCGAAGAACCTTCGTCCGAGAAAATGTTTACCTTTGATGTTTGAATTCCTATTTGTCATGTGTGATTACATCATCTTACTTAGAAAAAAAAACCCCGCAATGTTTATCATTACCTACAAAACGTTGGTTTTAACAAAAAATAAACGAAAGACTGAAAGAAGTGCTAGCGCGGGTATACATCTAATTTGAAGTGCAGTTGTTTTTTAGTCTTTGCAGTTGTTACATGCGTCTGAGTGGATAATTTATTCTGTTAATTTCTAAATACAGATTATTATTTTTTAAAGATCGATATTAACCACTAATTGACTGACCAAACATACAGGTCTTTGTTGTTTTTTTGCTAGTTTATCGACTCGCCAGTGTAAAGTTAGACCGAAAGAATGACGTGCAGTGTTTAGTATCCGAATTTTATGTTAACAAGAGATTAATTTGAAAAGCAATGAAGCAGAAAAAATATCATAATAGCAGAACAAAGTAAACAGAGGAAATGGAGAAACTCCTGCGTCTTTGTTGGAACAGCAGCAACCACAATGAAAATTACACCATCATTTGAGTTGCGTTTGCGTGAGTCATTACGTCAAAGAATGTTATTCTATATTTTGTCCTATCACACTCTGTCTCTTACAGGGTTGCGTAGAAATAAATTCTCGTGTGTTTACCTGTCCACTTTTAACATTATGCAGCAGACGTAGTGTGTATTGCATCTTCGAAGTCATGCATTACTTGCTGATACCTAAAAATGATGTTGTCGACGTATAAACATAGGAATACAGTCATAAATATAGAATACATATAAATCAAATCATTGATCTGTTAATGCTTTATATCTATAAAATAACCAAGCGTGCATTTTCACGGATAGTAGTACCTGGAGCAAACTTCAAGATATTTACTCAATTAGTTATCAGTTCAAATCATTTATGATCTTTAAAATCAAATAGCACAAAAGTCACCATAGACTGTGACATACAGTGGATTTTCAGTTTGGTAAATCTCAATGACATCCATTCAACATGTTAAAACATAATATGCAAAACAATTGATGAAACACATTATGTATACACAGGGATACAATCTATCTTTCTTAATCCAATCACAGATATAGCTGCAGATGAAAAGAAAATACAACTTTGATATAAACTGCTTTTTCGTATAAAATGTTCCTATCTAATAAAGATTATGTCCTTCATGCGCCGCCAAAGTCCAGCCCAACACACGCACTCACATACACGCACACACACACACACACACACACACACACACACACACACACGTATGCATTTAACGAACTCAGACACACGCAAACGCTCGTACTCATTTTACGAACTCTGCGATAGAGACATGACCATCAACATTAAAGCTTACTCGCCATTCATTTGATTTTATCAACAACTTTGCTTCGTGCCATCCACCGTAACGAACTCCAAAACACTCTCCCTCTACTTATATTATTTCGTTTCCTCGTTTTGCCCTTTTCTTCCAATGATTAAGTTCAACCCGGGGAAAGGGACAATGCACTCTTGAGCAGGGCTGTAAGAAGGATATGGAAAACGCGCGTGAAATGTGTTTGAAATCAGGTGGGCTCAGGATAGCATGGCGTGCACTATCCGCAGCTTATATAGTCCCTACCCTTCCAATCCTCATTCCAATAATTTCATGTCCCTTTCCCTTCTCTGCAGTTCTGCGTAGTCAGAGCGAATCCAACCGATGAATCGGGACATAAGCACCACTGATAATAATCAATGAATAGGTTCTTGAAATTCTTAAAAAGAGGAGACAGATAAAGTGATAACACTGAAGATGAGTATGCTGTAAAAAAGAAAAAGTTTCTATACAGAAAGTCGAGACTTTCAACTATCATAGCACATGACGCTGATTTTGAGCAATTTCTCATCGACAAGGGCGAGTAAGTTATGTTTTACAGTACATGTGCATAATATGTGTGTTTCATGCTCCTTTTTTTTTTTTTTTTTGCTTGCTTGCGATAAGAGTCGACATGATCAAAAGTAGGATCTACAGTATGTCTATTTTATCGTTTGAAATATGTCGACGAGTATTTCGCCCTTTTTCACCATTAGCATCATCCCAGAGGTTCGGGTTTCATTCCAGTATAAGCTTGCTACATGCATAGAAAACAGAGGTTGATCTCTATGTTGTATATTTACTGTGCCTTGTCGAATGCAATGCGGTGCCAAGTTCTCAGTGTTCAAAGTACAATGTCTCTTAAAGTAACACCACCTTGAGGATATTTATGCAATGGTTGCAGACGTCGTCACATTCAATCCAGCGAGGTGGCATACTGCTCATTATTGGGAATGTTCATAGTCAGTGCTCTGAGAGGAGTACCCGTGCCAGTCTTTACCTTGGCCAGAACGACATGAAGATGGTCCGTAAAGGAGACGTACGCCCAGGGCCCCGTTTCATAAAAGATGTCACGATGACAACTCTCGCTGGAATGGCAACTTCACACAGCAACAGCCAATCAGGAAGCTGGGTTCTTGTCGTTACTATGACATCTGCCATTCTTGCAAACGTTGCTGTCATATCAACTTCTCATGAAAATAATGGTTCCCAGATCGACGCATGCCCAGATGGTCTCATGAAAAGTTCAAAATGGAGGTCAGCTGATAGCTAGATACACATCTAATCCTTTGAAATTATGGTCAGTCATCGACCCAGTCACACATACGTATATGTTATAAAAATGCGTCAATTACAAAGTAGGCTACCTATGCGAATCCTACCAGTGCATTTCATTTCCTCCAATCATTGTCAAGCACAGCGCCGTCTACGTCCACGTACTCTCCCCTTTCAGCGGCGATTGACTCATTCCAGTACCGGGCATAATAATGTCATTGATCAAAGCAGTAGATCTCACCCAACTGTCAAAATGCGGCCGTACATATTCCGTCTGTCCTTTGAGCCAGGCTTCCGTGTATTACGTGCGCGCGCTTCCAACATAATTCATTTGTAGGCCTACTAGTTCAAGTTCAAGTTCGTTTAAGTTTTTTCTCCATTTCAACATAATCAACATATACGCACAAAATACATGAAAGCAAAGAAATATCAGTATAAGTAATCAACAAAGAGGGGGTACATTATACTTTTGATAGGGATTGCAGAAATAGGTATTGTGGTGATGAAGACATTGGAAGATGGAGATGGGGGACCCAGTAAAAAGTGAATACTACATTTTTTCGGTCCTTTCAACATTTTTTCTTTCAGGGAAATTCCCCACCATGCTCAGACTGACTTTAATACAGAGAGTGTAAAATCGCATGAACCAAATGGCATATGTATATAAAAATTCGACCCACAATAAGAAACAAAAGAAAGATATTACTCAGAGGGGTAAAAGTTCAGGTGTGAGTTTCTTCGATTTGTCTCGCTCATTCCCAGATCAGCAGTTGCGATCTTAACAAATTTAATTTGTAGAGGGAGACAAAGTGAAGAAACTCCCACCTTCACAATGAGAAAGTTATGCAATTCTAAATTTTACCATGCTATCACGAATTATCGGAGGCATCTACCCACACACTAAGAAGTGATCATGTCGCCCTTTAAAATTCTCGCACTGAACGGTATAAACATTTTCGCCAATCTTGGCATTCAACATGCATTGAATGAACAGTAAAAATATTAAAAAGGAAACAGCAGAAATAGTAACAGATAACAAACAGTATTTAGGGTAAGTGAAAGGGACATTTGGTTATTTCAAGGAAAACGAGAGGCCTGTCACAACTAAATTAGACTTTTAAAGGAGAGAGTTTGTAAAGGAACATGGTATCTCGCTGATTTTCTTGTCACGCACACTCATCTGTTGTCGAAAATGTCTTGAAACCACTTGTCCGAAGATCCTTTGCGAACGCTTTTCATTTCCTTTGACAAATCATTATCAAATCCTTCCGACCCCCCCCAAAAAAAAAAGACTGAGAAATTTAAAGTCTGATAAATGTTTACTATCGCTATTGCTTGAAAGCACAGAACTGAAACAATCTGAGAAAAAAAAACCCACCCAAATAAACAAACGAATAGAATAAATAGAAATTCGACATTTGAGACAGCCAGCTGTATGTGGGCAGTATAGTATGACAATACAGCCCAACAAACTCAGTGGATGTGGTCGTAAATTGACAACATTGCTCGGGTGAACCTTCCAGCTCCGATATGGAACGACATGATTGCCTCTGTAAATAATATGAGCGGCGCTGCGAAAAACTCAAGGGAGAGTGGAGAACACGCGGCCTCTCATTACTGGCACGTTCCCCTGGTGGCAGCCAGCGGAGAAAATAGCGGCACGCTTCGCTGGCCTGCTGAAATCACGGCTGAATGAAAGTACTGCGGGCACTGCCGAGGCAATTAGAAAATATTTTGGTGTACGTACTTACCTGGATAGCCAATGTCAACCGTCTTAAACGGTCAAACATAACATTGGAGTGTTCTCTCGAGCAGTGACCTAAGTCTTTTCTGGGAGAGAGGGAGAGAGATAGAGAGAGAGAGGGGGGGGGGGGGGGAGGGGGTGAGTAAGAAAAAAAAAAGAGGCTTATAACGGTGTTGACTACCTGGCGACAAATATCAGGCCAGTCGTGTACCTGCATATCTCCTCGTTCTCGTCCAGGTGTCTTTCTAGGTGACTTTCTAGATCTTCTCACACTTCATAAGCACTGAGAAAGGGGGAGGGATGTTTTTGTCACCCCTCTTTTAGGTAAGGCAGGTTCAAGAGTAATGAAATTTGTTCTTTTGTTTGTTTATTGTTTGTTGTTGTTCGTGATTCAGATGGTAATATAACGTAAAGTATGTTACATTGTGTTATTAGATTGTTCGGCACCATGTGCAGTACATCACCCAACCCCAAAAAATGCATCCGGATTTCTGCATTAATAACTTTCAATATGATTAAACTGTCTGAATGCTATTTCAAGGCCTATATGTATAACATCTTACCTATATTTTGCAGAAAACTCCATTAAATTTGGTTAAGTGGTGGCAGAGAAATGTGGATTGTTGTAAAGCATGTCATGGGTCTGTTTCTTCCCTTTTAAGCACTTGGATGCTCTTGGAACTGCACATTAATGTATGGACACAATGAACAGAACTTGGAGGGAAGGGATTCCTGACATGCTCTACAAAGATCCTCATTTCTCTTTGACCACTGAAGCAAATCGGATGAGATTTTCAATAAGCTGTGCGTAATAAGTGTATAGTTTCATACCCTAAAATTGTACTTGGATTGAGTCACTAATTTTAAAGTTATCGTTGCAGAGGGTCCCGTGTAATTTTGGTTACAGTTCGTTATTCCGAAGGTTCCTTATTCCGAAGGTTCCTTATTCCGAAGATTCGTTATTCCGAGGGTTCGTTTATCCGGAAATGAGATAAGGTTTGTTATTCCGAAGGTTCATTAACCCGAAAATGAAATAAGGTTCTTTATTCCGAAGGTTCGTTAATCCGAAAATGACACAAAGCTCGTTATTCCGAAGGTTTGTTACGGACCCTATTTCATTTCGGATTAACGAACCTTCGGAACATCGAACCGTATTTCATTTTCGGATTAACGAACCTTCGGAATAACGAACCCTATTTCATTTTCGGATAAACGAGCCTTTGGAATAGCGACCCTCATTTCATTTTCGGATTAACGAACCTTCGGAATAACGAACCTTCGGAATAACGCCACAAATGTTCGGATTAACGAGCCCTTTTTCCTTTTCGGATTAACGAACGTCTAGGTACAGGGAATTTGTGTGTTTCGGATTAACAAACCTTCGGAATAATGAACCTTTGGAATAACGAACCTTCGGAATAACGAACAGCACCCGTAATTTTGTGGGGACATTATACGGTATAGTCTCATGGAATCCGCAACGGAGTCAGATATAGAACTTGTATGCGTCAAGTTCACATTGACAGAATATGAGCTTTTCCACCTCGTCTTGTTTCAGATCAATGTAATTACTGCGAAATTCCATTTCTTATGATTCTTCTGCTGTGTTTTCGACTTTTTCAGTTGTAGAATAAAGACTCGGAATCTAATGAAGATGCATGACGCATGTAATGATAGGAACCTAATTTCGAGCGGAAATCGCTTGGCTCCAAATCGAGTGTAATTCATCTTTCGACAGACAAAGATAAAGAGCACATACGTTCACTCCAAGAAAGAGGTAAAGAAATCCACCATACTTGGTATTTATGTAGCAGTTGTAAGATATACAGTAATACGTGTTTCTTGTTTTTCTTTTGAAATGATATGAACTGTGAAACTTCGGAAGAGTGTTGGTTGAAGCAAAGAATGGTACTTTGTGTGATCAATTAATATCATCACCACCACACTACTCGGTGGGAGATAAATACAAGGCCTTCCACAGCATTGCACCCTAAAATATCCTTGGATTTCTACTAGATTTTTCTTTAAATTTCAACATAACATCATAATTATATAAAGGTAGAATAGGGGCTCGAGAATGCAGCCATGCACTGACAAGACAATTTTTTGAGCGTGAAACGGAGTATAATGTAGTTCTAGTGTCACGAAACAGCAGTTTATGAGTGATGTGGATTCCTCAGAGGATAAGAAAGCGTCGTGAAAATTCAAAGAGAAAATGACTTTGCCGACAGAAAGTTCTGATGTCTCAAAGGTACGCTGATCTGTATCTCTTTATAGCTCAATAATACTGAAAGTAATGTTCATGGTTGCAAAATGGAAGGCTATATTCTATAAGCGTAAACTTCAAAGTACCCGCCTTAACGAAGAAGTGACGAGCCGAAAGTTACCTTAAAAAATCTCACCTTTTATTCTTCTTTTCTTTTCAAACAACTGTAAACAATCAATCTCTTTTAACACCGCTTTTGCAAATGCAAAGAAAGTCATCAAATTCATAAATATATTACTGATAACTGGGATTAATGCAATCACTTGCGAGTCAACCATTTCAGTCAGTTTTAACGCTTTTCATTTTCAAAAGAGGGAAAAAGAAAATATTTTAAAAACGAAGCAGTGATACGCGACTAACATAATCATTTTCTTTTCTACCCTTACTTCCTGTATTGTTGCGTCTGAGAGGCAATATATTGCTCATTTTTTTTATGTCACTATACGTGAATGAAATGTTCTAGTTTTCTGCAAAACTGCAATTTGGGCGCAGTTTCAGCTCGCTGGATTACATGGATCAGAATGGTAGCCACAACTCATTAGGATCGGATCTCCACTCTCTGCAATAAACAACAAACAACCAACGAACTGACTTCCTATAATTTTAACGACTTATACCGTCCCAACAATCCTATTACCAACAGAATCAAGGTAAACTGGGATGCCAGCCAGAAAAATGAGCGCGAAAACAATCATCACGAATGAAAAAGAAAAGAAAAGAAATTTAAGAGATTGATTGCTGGAGTACTTCATGTAAGCGAATTTAATCCAACCCTATTTTGTTTCCTCTTCCTGACTTTGAAGAAACGTTATGAATCTGCCAGTGTCATCAATCAATGTGTTTTCACAGCTATGATTCGTTTTATCACGATTATATTTCAGCGAAAAATCAACTGCCAGGTACGCGATATTGCAGAAGTAGGTTAAACTTATATTCAAAAGTTCAGTGGTGTCATCCATAGCCTATAATAGTTTTACGTCGTCTTCTTTTGCACCCATGTCTCAGTTCTTCCGCTTACTTCTTTCCTATGCTTTCCAATTTATATCTTCTTTATCTTTCACCTTTCCGTCCACTTTCTCAATATATCCTGTTCATTGCATCTTTAGTTATCTCTTTTTTTTCTTTATGCACTCTCCTAGCCTTATGTTGGTACCTACACTGAACACGCTGGCTTTCAAGTGGGTTCCATTGTATTTCTCTATAGCAGTCTTTTACTCTGAAACTTTGAAACTTTACTTTGAAACTGACACATCGACCGCTATGTACTATTTTCGTATTTTTCCTGTATATCCAAGCTGGAAATTATGTATTATCATAATTTTATCTTTTTATGTGTTTTTTTTTTCATCGAGAAATACGAAAATAAAGTAGAAATCTAAATTAATTTCTCAAATTTTCATGCCCTTTCTTAACGACGATGTGGAAAAATAAGGGAGCAGACTTTAAATCAACTGCGAAACACCATCTCCTTTATTGTTTCTCGAAAAAAAAAAGAAAAGGCTCCCGGGAGCGAGGCGTTATCTCTGCATGTATTGCATTACAAAACATGAACAACGCCACTCGGGTAATTGTTGTAGATTTTTTTCTTTCTTTCATCTACAGGTGAGGGGATCCGTACTTGTGAAACTACACCTTATTCATTCAGTGAGGAAGGCTGTGTCGAAGACGGTCGCAGGTGAAGTTTTATGATGACCATGAAGAGAGCTCCTTGGGCCCAGGTGTATCATGGCACATTTACTATTTACACCATACACACAATCTCTAATTATTACAGGAAGGAAAATTCAGCTTGCACTTACTCTGCTTCGTTAAACTCTCCCCTCCCTCCTCCCCCCCCCCCTCTTTTCTCTTTCTCTTCCTTTCTCTCCGTGGGCCGTCTGCGCTCGACAACATTTTTTGACGACCATGATCTATCCACGTCGTCATCTAGATTCTCGTTCACTGTCGATTATAGAAAGATGCGCCCGAAAGGGATTCCGAGAATAATCGCCAGATGGAACGGATTGATGTAGCTAACGAAGGGAAGCAGTGGAGTAAGAGAGGAAGAGATGGGGGGGGGGGGGGGAGGTGGAAAAGAAGGAAACTTTGCCGACGGCTAATCGATGATGAGAGGCCAAAGAGTGACTGGTGCCTGGAAGTTGAAGAAATGGGAGGTCATTGATCGAGTCCCCCGTGTGATGTATTCATCATGGTCCTGGATAGCAGTCCGTCACTCATTCGAAAGGGGACAATAGCATACTAACACTGGCGAGCATAGTATCGTTTGCCTTCATCTGATGGCGTATGAAAGAAAAAAAAAAGAAACTCCTTATCACTGCTAACGTCCAAGCTTTTTCGTAAGTTAATGACGAAATGATTCAGTCTAAATGACAAATATTGAATGGTGATGACGATGGTGATTTAAGGAGAGTTTGTCCGGGCGATTATAACATTACTAACGATGTTAATTGTTCGGATGACGCAGAAACCTGACGGTGGGTGGTGGCTGGGAATCCCTGCCTCGAGGGAGGTAAGAAGCATCTTCATCCATGGAAGCCTCCTCTCGGCGACCAGAATTCCCCTTTAAAAAACAGATCGCAGGCATTGGGAAAGAGAGAGAAAGGATTCTCCTTCACAGAGACTTGAGATGGCGAACTTAATGTGTGAGCAAGGACGTGAATATTCCTCCAATCATCAAGCAAATAGTCGCCAGAATATAGGACCTACATAACAAGACGAGTAAAAACAAAGGGAAAGGGGGGGGGGGGGGATAGAAAGCCAGAAATAGATAGAACAGGCCTTGCAAAATGCATGTTGAATGTTGCTGATAATTTTTTGTTGATGGTTCATATAAACTAAATAGCGATTATATAAGAAAGCGATGGTCAATAAGCTGTAACTACGTAAATATCTTGATATCACACGATTTGCATATCTTCTATCATGCACTATATTGGATTATAAAACAACAAATACTATAACACGTAATTATCCCGAGCGCCGTTTTGTTTCACCGAGGCCACAGGCCGAGGTAAAATAGAACTGCACGAGGGATAATTTAGTATTTGGAGTTCTATTCATTGTCTGGTACTGATGCCATGAGAGAACATGCATTAGTTGTTATAGTAAATATACACCCCTCAATCTACATGCACTTTCCGTAGGTCTATAAAGATCCCACTATAGATCTATACCGTGCACGCAGAATGTGACGATAATCTCGTTTACGTACAGCCGGATAGTATGCGCATTGCTGAGCAGACTTACGTACTGAGTATTATAAATTATATACCTCATTTCTAGAATCCTCATATCTGATTGGCTAAAAGGGGAGTCATGAAAATAACTGTGCCCTATTTTTGAGTTACTGTGACCGGGGCTCGGGCACAGTTAGTAAATAGGTTTTAGAGACAGTCGCGACCCCGTACACGTAGATCGCTCATATGTACGCACCAATGATACGACCGCCGCGCATTCAATCAGCGTGCTGTAAAAGAGACTAGCGGACTGGTTTGGAGACAATCGCAACCTCGTAGTACACGTAACGTACACTGTACACATCACTGTACGCACCAGTGATACGACCGCCGCGCTGTCGATCAGCATTGATTACGAGTGCTGCAAAAGAGACTAGAATCTATATTTTCGGTATCTATACTTCGGAATCTATATTTTCGGTATATAAAACAAATAATAACTGCTTTACATTCGGGTCACAGTTAAAATTATGGGCCCTCGGTGATGTGAAAACCGTAACCATGCCCTCAGCTTCGCTTCGGGCATAGTTACGGTTTTCACATCACCTTGGGCCCATAATTTTAACTGTGCCCTCATAAGCAGTCATTATTTGTATACTACGTACTCTGCGTCGGATGCAGCTCTACGCGTGCATATACGCTGAAAGGTCTGGCCTGGCTTGCTACGAATCACTGCGTAAACAATAAAGCGTATAGGCGCGCTGTAAGTGTCTTGGATCGGTATAGTGCACGGTCGTGCACTATACCGAAACTTTTACATGATCACGCGATGTAATCTCAGACTAACCAATCGCAACGCCTGTTATACTTGACCTATTTACTAATTATGTACTATAATATACTACGTAGTGTTTCATTCTGCATTAGTATAGGCCCTATATGGTATCTATGTTACATGTTCTATAATTGTTTTTGTTGATATTATGCTGTTTTGATGTTTATGAATACATGTGTGTATTGTCCATATGCAGGGCTCCACGAACAACAGTGTTCAACTCACTGAAGGAGTCACAATGTGAAAAGAAGACTAATAAATGAATAAATAAATAAATAAGTAAATAAATAAACATATGGACTACTTTGATAATGCTCATAATGGAATCAAGTGACTATTTTGCCAGCAGTGATTACACGTCAGGTTTTATAATTCTAGGTTTTGGAGAGCTGCCGACGAGGCTAGAATGAAATGATGTGTATTTATGTAAACTTTTTGGTCAGCGCTTGGCGCTTCTGGGAAACATAATCTCTTGGGGGAAATATATATATACATCATTCTGAATATTGTGATAAAATTTGAACTGAATTGAACTGAACAAACATCATCAGTAATGCAAAAAGTAGTAGTGGTAGTAGTAATAGTAGTAGAAGAAGTGGTAGCAGCAGTAATAATAGTATAGTTATCATTACAATGCACATTATTGATGATAATGGTTGCCACAGTACTTCCTGCTATTAAATAGATCAGTACGTTGTACTTTTGGGCTCTGCATTACCTTACTTTACCATAATCGGTTGTGTTGTTGACTTGTGCTGCAGAGTCAAGATGCCACGTTCATACAGAATTTCGATGCGGAATCGATGCAATCGAGCATGTTCAGCTTATGCCTCACTATTGAGATTAATTATTCTTCTTCACCTGGGCATATTGGCTTCTATCATGGTACGTGTAATGAATTGCTTCTTCCGGTTCTCGAGGTCACCCTATCTGGCTTAATTAGCACTGATAGCAACAGAGCATTCAATCAGTACTGATTGTCTGCGATGACAGGATCATTAGCAAAATTGGATCATTAGTTTGGGTGAAAGCATTATTGATTGCAGGTTAAAGCTCGTGGCATTCAATGCTCCCATAAACTGGCAGCATTGCGATCATCAAACTAAATCAACGCTGATTATTTCCAACATAAATGTCACAAAGGGTGGACATCAATAAAAAATAATATTCGATCTTCCTTTTATTACAGTACGGTGTTTCTGCGTGACAGTTAACTTCTATCGTGAAAGACACAAATCCAAAATTCTAGTGATTCAGTTTAGTATTGCTCGTCTTTGTAGGCAAAATAACATTGCATGTGTAGTACTATGTTTCTCATGGAATACATTTATAATCTTACACTGATTACGAATGTATGTGTGAACATTATTTTTCCTAGACGCATTAATGAATACCTAAAGGCTTATACTAACATGCTATCAAGTTATTATGTGGTATCTTGTTTTTACACTAAAACAAAATGTACGTGTGCACTGGAACAATTTTACAATGTAGGTGCTGCAAGTAATTAATGCTAATGGAAACGTTGTATCACCGAGTAGGTTTTTTTTTTCTGATTCCAGCTTTTGTTGTCATGGTGACTAAAATCGTCGTTGAGATAACCAGTTTTTCCTTTCTTTTACTGCTTTTAAGATAAATGTTCTCCAGGGAACTTTAGACTGCAGGGGGGCCCGTGATTGCAATATTGCATTATTCTTAATCACAGAAGAGCTGATAACATCCACTCCATATAGCTGTGAGATGATTACTCGTGGTGTATCATCAATGTAATGTCGATATCGGACCTTTTGATTGTCATTGAATGTAACATCAAAAATTACCCGACTGCCCTGTGATTTCATCAAATTCAATCTAACTTATGAATTTATATATTGTAGAACATTGTTACAAGATCCATCCTCTCTCTCTCTCTCTCTTCTCTCTCAATCTCTTCTTCTCCCTATCTCTTTCTCTCTTTGTATACTACTACTATTTCTACTTTTACTACTACTACTACTACTACGACTACTTCTACGACTACTACTACTACTACTACTACTACTACTACTACTACTACTACGCCTACTACTACTACTACTAACTTGTACTACTAAGGTGTTATTGATACCACTAGTACTACTCGACTAGAGCCATTGACACTACTGTGGTCTACTACTTCTACTTCAGACCACTTTTACAACAACTACAACTATATTATCCAGACTACTACTACTACTACTACTGCTACTACTACTACTACTACTACTACTACTATACTGCCTTACTTTGGCAAAAGGAAGCAAGTGACAAAAGTGACATTTCTTGTAAAAGAGCAAAATGTGTCTGTCATTTACACTGATGTCAATGGACTATCATGATGTCTTATCTAACATATCTCTTGGTAGGATGAGTTTCTCTGCATGAAATTTGGCCTGGAAGAAGAGCTCATTATGTGAATTATGAAAACATCAATAACTCAAATTCGGATGGTATGTCACTTGCTTCCTTTTGCCAAAGTAGGGCAGTATACTACTACTAGGCCTACTACCACTACTACTACGTAATTTGCTAAACATCGAGTTTCGAGTATCGTTTATTATCTTCGAGTTTCGAAACTCGATGTTCAGCAACACATCTACTATTACTACTACTGATACTACTACTATTATTACTACTACTACTACTACTAATAATAATAATACTAGGCCTACTACTACCACCACTACTACTACTACTACTACGCCTAATACTACTACTACTGACTTGTACTACTAAAGTGTTATTGATACCACTAGACTAGAGCCATTGACACTACTGTGGTCTACTACTTCTACTTCAGACCACTTTTACAACTACTACTACTATATTATCCAGACTACTACTACTACTACTACTACTACTACTACTACTACTACTACTACTAGGCCTACTACCACTACTGCTACGTAATTTGCTAAACATCGAGTATCGTTTATTATCTTCGAGTTTCGAAACTCGATGTTCAGCAACACATCTACTATTACTACTGATACTACTACTACTATTACTGCTACTATTACTACTACTAATACTAGGCCTACTACTACGCCTACTACTACTACTACTACTACTACTACTACTACTACTCCTACTACTACTACCACGCCTACTACTACTACTACTACTACTACTACTAACTTGTACTACTAAAGTGTTATTGATACCACTAGTACTACTCGACTAGAGCCATTGACACTACTGTGGTCTACTACTTCTACTTCAGACCACTTTTACAACTACTACTACTATATTATCCAGACTACTACTACTACTACTACTACTACTACTACTACTACTACTATACTACTACTAGACCTACTACCACTACTACTATGTAATTTCCTAAACATCGAGTTTCGAGTATCGTTTATTATCTTCGAGTTTCGAAACTCGATGTTCAGCAACACATCTACTATTACTACTGATACTACTACTACTATTACTGCTACTATTACTACTACTAATACTAGGCCTACTACTACCACCACTACTACTACTACTACTACTACTACTACTACTACTACTACTACTACTACTACTACTACTACTACCACTACTACTACTACTACTACTACTACTACTATAATGTAAGAATACAAACGTCAGACGATAGCGATAGTTATATTCAGTATCGTTGGGATCCTGATCGGGGCTCTGAATTATAGTTGACGTCGTGACTGGTTGTCGTTTGGATTTCGGATTAAAAATCCGAGCTAGGCCCCTGTTTGGGAAAATTCAGTTGTTTCTGTACTCTTCTTGTTTGCATAGAGCATCCCTCTTCTTTGAATCATCACATAAAAAACGCTCCATCCACATAATCTTTCAAGAGGAGACTGAAGTCTTTTTTTTATTGCAATCGTATGACTCTACAATACTGAATTAACCTTTTGGCCTTTTTTCTTACATACTGACTTGCTCACTTTGTCCCCTCTTTGAAGAATTAATGTTTTTTTTTTTCCTGGATGTTTGCAATGTTGTCATCTTTGTCATTTTGCCAATAGCGTCTAGAAGTTGACTTTCCGTATGTTACTCCTGTTCATATGTCCCTCTATTTCCTATTTTCTTGTCTTTCTTTCAGGCGTCAAAATATTACTTTTCCCCACCACTATCTTCTGTTTCTCTTGGCATGCTTCTGCCGAAGATCGCTGTTTATGTTGTTTCTGTTGTCCTGTTACTGTTTCTGTTTCTGTTATTGCGTTCTTGTCTGCTATTTTGTCTTCAGTTCGTCAGTCTTGTCCATCCCGTTTTGTCCTGTATCTTTTCTTCAGTAGTTGTCTTGTTGTCTAGTCCTGTTTCATGTTCGTTCGCGTCTATGAAAATGTATTTATTTGTTCATCTAATTTTCAGTGGGCTTCCAGACTTCTTCCACTTGTTATTTTTTGTACCTACGATGATTCAATTTATCTTTTCATCGATGTTCTTCTCCAGAGGGGCCCACATACTACAAGCTCTGTCTTTTTAGTGGGTCCCTCCATTTTTCGCACTTAAAGCAACGGTATACATGTACCTCACTTTGATCACTTCTGTTTCTTTTTTACTATACAATGTATGGTTACTATAAGTCCTCAATTGTTACTATCTTTTCATTTCACTATGTTCTACTTACCTTATTCTCTGTTATTAAATGAAGTGAAACATATGCTTTGTCGAAAAATGAAATAAACTTTGAATTGAATTGAATTGAACTACTACTACTACTACTATTGTTACTACTAGATACTAATTCTCTATGTTCACTGCTCTGCAATGCTGGTCACTGTTCTTTATTCTAGTCTCCACTTTCCATCTCGTCCACATGTCTTTCATCATTGCATCCGTGACACTCCTCTTTCTTCTACGTGCATAACATCTTCTCTCGTTTGGATATGTGTAGAAAAAAAAATCCAAGATGTCCAAGAAGACCAAATTTGGTGTGCAAGGAGACAGACTTGACGTAAACCACACACTCAATGTCACCCTTCTAATGCAATGAAGTGAAGAGCAATGTCTCACTTCATCACACCTAATGGATTTTATTCTGGATCTCATTCACACCGAAATACTGTAAAGATTGCTTTGAAGCTTTATGATATCTCCCCCCTCTCTCTCATTATATATATATATATATATATATATATATATATATATATATATATATATATATATAATGTTTAAGTATATTTTGAATTAATAGAATTTGTATAATTAAGATTAGCTGAGTTTAGTTTGCTTTTACACCGAGAATATTTTCGGCAAAAAGTTGTTGTTTAAACATTGTCATTGTAGATTCCGACGAAGGGCAATTAGCCCGAAAACTCAATAAAAGGGGTTGCAACTCAAACATCGCAGCTACGTCTCCCGTGCAAGTTTTGGTTGCAATATGTATGTTCATATATATATATATATATATATATATATATATATATATATATATATATATATACGTATTGATTAATTTGCGTAAGTTGTACGACGTTTGGAACTCCAGAGCTAACTTTATGCTGGGAGAAAATAGGTGGAATGAGGAACATGATGTAAAAGCAGTCTAACTTTCCTTTTCTCCAGAAATTATCATTCCTGGTCTGAATCTGACTTCAAAACATCTTTTTTTTTTTTTTTAATCTTCAGTTTTGATGCATTGCTCCTGTCAATAATCTCCCTCCGTTAAGGTAAATTTGTGCAAACATCGGTGCGATATATTATATTCTTACGTGATGGATTGGCGATATATACCTTCGAGAAGTTGCATGGCTTTTTTTTTTACCTTGCACGTATCCTTCGTGCATTGCCAAACGTGCGTACAGCGTAACGAATGCCCTGATTGTTATCAATAGGGATGTAAATCTGTTAGTTGCCTTTATTGATGTTTGCACTTTTAAGCAAATTTTTGGCGCCAAGCGAGTAAACCGTCATCATTCCTCCATGACACTTTGACATTTAATTTGCAGACTTTCGAAAATAATTTTTCTCTCGCGAGCAATGAGATACACAATGATGATGATCACATCTAGATTGCAATTTATTCGTGTGGAACATTGCCAAATATCAAACCACTTTGGCAGTGTACATACATCTTTTGCATTAAAAAAAAACACCTTGAAGAACGTATATATGAAAATATACCAAATTTGTTAGCTTGCGAAGCTTGTAATGGACGTAACCCAGATTCTTGTCTACCCTTTAGCTTGCTTTTCCAGTCCAAGTCATTTAGCATCAATATTGGGTAGAAAATCATAATATCGAAGGTTATGAGAAGACATCAAGCCCATTGACCTACTGAGATATCGCCATAAACAAGTTAGGATCCCTTCCCAAAACCTTGGGCCAATATCCCCAATGAATACCTAATGACTTTGCCAGCGATGACCTTGAATACTAAAATCTTCTCCCCTGATTGATGCATTTTATAGTTGAAAAAAAGATCAACTTACCAACACCACCAAAAAGAATATATAAATATAATTATGGATAAAAACAAAACAACGCTACGTTAAAACGCATTGACACTGGAGCTTTATGACGAATGCGTTCACTCTTTTTCTTTGATAGCTCCTGCAAATGTAGTTATTAATAGCGTTGTTATCGTTTTGTTGACCATTTTTTTAGAGGAAGAGTAATTCGTTCAATCGACACTGAAGCTGTCCTCGTATGCCTGTCTCCACTCTCAAGGTTTCAAGGTTTCATAATTCATTTTGATACATATACCACTTAATACGTTTCATCCACACAAGGTCTAGATGGCGTCGTTGTCGAGGAGGCTGTAATCTGCGAGGTTACCACGGTGGTTTGCATCAGATTCGCACAGAGCTATCTCTCTCATTTTCATTGATAGTACTATCATCATCATTTTATCATAATTGTTATTAATATCATCATTATCATTAGTGTTGTCATTACTGTTGTTGTTTTTATTGTTATAATGATGGTAATTATCATCGTTGGTACGATAATAACTCTTTCTTAAATTGCCATTGTTATTACCATAATCACAATCCTCTTATCAAGTCTGTTATAATTTTTGTCATAATTTCCTTTTAAAATCAATATAGCAATCATTCGTGTTTTTGTTTCTAAGATAAAGATAATAGTTGTCTTTGTTCATGGGCAATGGCTGTCGTCACTCCTTTATGAATATTGGCACCTAACGGTATCCACCTTATTCAATTGCAGGTCTTAACTATTTAACCAACTATAACCACTTGGCACGACCTACTCAGACGTTTGACGTCCAAAGCGACTATTTCCCTAGAAAGTGTATCATTACAGTGCTTTTGTGTATTATGTACACTACTTGAAACCATCAGGGAAAGAAATTAGCATTTTATTTTTCTAGCAGATGACGGCCCGTGTAGAAGGACGGCACCTTTTCCTTAGCAAAATTATCTCGCGTGACGATTTCTCGGAGACATACGTGTTTTCTCGTTCTGCTCGCGTTAACATCCCCCTCAGCCTATTCCAGTGAGACTGCAGTGGTGAGAAGTTGAAGAAGAGAATGGGATAAGTTTTTTTGCTTGTGTGTTCGTGCTTGTGTGTGTCAGTGAGTGTGTGTGTGCGTGTGTGTGTGTGTGTGTGTGTGTGTGTGTGTGTGTGTGATATAAGGGTGTGAACGCTGAGACATATTGTTGGGGACTCATACTGTATTTCCATCATTCATTATTGTTGGTAATTGATTACAGTTTGTTTCGTTCTTGTTTTTACTTTTCTACTAAAAAAAATCTATATAATATAGAGAACAACAAGCTCTCTTGTGAATCCCATAATTTATTGATCTGAATAAAAGAAATGAGTTGATGAAAATCTGGTAATGACGTCCGCCTTTACGACACTCAATGTGGGGTGAGAATCAAAGCGAAACACTATGCTTTTTGGTTTTGCCCGTGACGAGTGTGGTGCATTATGCACCATTAGCATGATATATCATCCATCAGACGATCCATTAACACTTTGCATCTCACCATGGTAATTGACCGTGTGATTGAGATAATCGAATAAAACTTTAAAAGCAGATGTGCTTACTAAAACCTTTTTTTCTTTTTTAAAGATGATGTATGTTTCTTGATCTGTTGGATATCTTTATCAAAGAGTCATTAACAGAAGAAGGTCATAACACTGAAGGGCAAAACAGCATCAAGATCAAATTTTGTTGTGATCTTTTCAACATTCTACTATCACGGTGAGCTGGGCATCTTCACGTCTATAGTGACATTTGCCCGAATTTCGGGCTCGCTGTAAAACGTCACCCATCTAATGCGAGACGGTCAGAGCGTAGACGCCATTTCATCAACTGACAAATTGTTTCAAAAATTAAGTGACAGTTTGAAGCATCAGAAACCGCTCTCTCTGAAAGCGAAACATGTTTTTTTTTTCCTTTCGCGAGATTTGCAGTCGAGTGATGGAACACTTTGATAAGAGAGAAATGGACAGCGATCCATAAATAACACATTTCCTTCTCTCCTGTTTTTTAAGCGACGTTTCAGCTGCATTACAATCAACGAAGGCGGCATGTAAACGGCATACTCACTCTCAACATCAGATGTGCTTTTCTTGCCGAGTAAGCTCTGTCCGTTGCCTGTTATGCATTAAACCCTTGAAGCTGGGGGGGGGGGGGGGAGGGGGCGAGCGGGATTCGAGTGTATAAGGCGAATGAAATTCTAATGGGCGCTATGATTTATAGGTTAAGTCTTTTGTCCCTCAGACTTAAGTTAGTCAAACGAACTTTAATTGATGTGTTTCCCCCGCGTCTCGGCTACCCTCGTGTGGGATGATCAGTATCAATAAATCAGGAGGGACATTGATATGAAATCTCGGGGCACGTTTTGGGTATGGCTTGTGGGATTAGCCATATGCCAAATATTCGATATGGGAATAAATCGACCGTGAGAGTCGCTCTATACAATAAGGGTGTCACATTCCGAGGCGAGATGAAAAAGAAACCATGAATACATTCAACAATTGAATTGACCGGTTGTTTCCGAAATAGTGTTCTTAGTCCCATTTATGTCCCTATGTATATTTTCATCCTTTTCCATAAAAGGTTACAATGTGAAGCAAACCCGGGAGATTGACAACCTTTTGGCAACGCCTCTGCACACATCAATAAAGACAACAACAGCCCGACATTTGCTCTTTTCTCTGACACACGTTTAGCCAACAGAAATGTCCATTTAAAAGTTAGTGGCATATTGAATGAGTGAGAGACATCATGGCGGAAACCCAGTGGAAAACTTACTAGAAAACGGATGAAAAAAAAAGGTAAATCTGAAAATACATCAAAGAACTCGCGATGATAAGACACCCTTTTAGAGGCCTGAATCAGAGAGCTATAGAAGGAACAAACATTGAGAGTCGAAACAATATGGAGTAGAGGGACATATCTGGGATGGATAAATCAAGACTATAGTGGGAAACA
This sequence comes from Diadema setosum, assembly GCF_964275005.1. NCBI lineage: Eukaryota > Metazoa > Echinodermata > Echinoidea > Diadematoida > Diadematidae > Diadema > Diadema setosum. The sequence goes on along the minus strand of NC_092698.1, from coordinate 24,635,863 downwards.
ATTTGTACAGGATGACGTAAAGTGACCTAAAAAACCCTAAGCACAATGACGATATTGCTGTAGGACAAAACCTATGAAACTGTACATATCATATAAAGGCATACATACATACGTGTACATATATATATATATATATATATATATATATATATTATATATAAACGTACCCGATATGTATGATGTGTGTGTGTGTGTGTGTGATTTTGAATCGCTTGACTCTGAAAACAACTCCAGCATTACTGTTGCCATGTCAGAAGAAAAAAAAAACAAACAAGCTTAATCATGAAAATCAGGGAAAAGAATCCAGAAGGATTTTGATTGTCACCTACTTATGAAAAACACAGCAATTTTCTATAGAAAATGAACGTTTTTATTGAGCTATCTCAGATAACCTGTATCCCATTGATATGTTAGATGATGTTTGTTATTCCAAAGGTTCGTTAATCCAAGAATGTAATAAGGTTCGTTATTCCAAAGATTTGTTATTCCGAAACACACGAATTTTCTATTAGATGTTAATTAATTAAAAATGAAATAGGGTTCGTTAATTAGAACATTTGTGGCGTTATTTCGAAGGTTCGTTTATCCAAAAATGAAAAGAAGGTGCGTATACTAACGAACGTTTGACGGTGGAATTACAAACCTTATTTCGTTTTCGGATAAACTAACCTTTGAAACAACGAATTTTTGAAATCGCGAAACTTTTTTTTTTTCATTTTCGGATAAATAAACTTGCGGAATAACGAACCTTATTTTATTTTCGGGTTAACGAACCTTCGGAACAACGAACTGTAACTGATATGTTTGCTCTTTCTGTTGAGCCTTGCACGGACATGCTGAAGAACAGCCATGGCCGAAGTCTGTGCGATGCTGAAATGAAATGAATGAATGAATGAATGAATGAACCCATCAATTTTTGCGATAATTTTTCCGCAGAGATTTTGATCTTGTAATCATTAATTTAACCGGCGCCTCGGAATGACACTGCATGACTGCATGTCTTACACTGGATAAAGATAACATATATAACAACTGGTAGAATTACATGAATCCGTACAAAGTCGGAAATGATTTGCAAGAAAGCGTGCTAATTCGAGAGGAAAGGAATCTTACCCTTCTAGATGTATTCCGTTCACGATTCACGATATGAATCGATTTAAAATTTTAGCAATAAAGAGGAGTAAGAAAAATCTGCAACCAAAATAAATAAAGATGATATATATAATTTTCAAAGTGCTTGAAGAACATTGTCTACTTTACCTTGTGAAATATCAACATTTAATAATTATATTAAAAAACTGTAATAGAAACATAAGCACCAAATCACAGAAATGTGGTCTCCGGGGCTTGGTGGGTTAAGTGAAATGAAACCCCTTCTATCATGGAAAAAAAATAGTCGAACATCATGAAAACATAGCCAGACGGTCGTCCATTATTCCTTCTAGGAAGATAATGTCCATCAACATGAAGATATCTCGCGTTCAGGTCCAAAGAGTGTCATCTCTGCAGCCCCGTAAATCAAATTATGCTTGTAAGTAGAACTAGATGACAACCTCAACTCTTCCTTTTACTCAGCCTCTCTGCTCTATTTTGTTGTTTTTGTTGTGATGTACGCTAAATATGTAACAACACAACCTTCGTCGCTTCACCATCACAACAAAATAGTTTGTCATATTGACAATCCTCCAATCTTAGTTTTAATCAATCAAACATCCGACTTTATCGTCGTGCATTTTCTCGAAAATCGCTCTTGACGTGAGTTCTTCGCCATAACGAGCATTAATGCTAAACCAGCAGTGTGAACCTTGTTCGAGTGTTTACGGTTTTTACCCCCGACAAACGGAAACCAAATAGATTACAGTCGAGAGAGCGCTTACGTCACCAAATGATATAACTACTCTTTGATGGTAATCAGCAGAACTTCGCTGTTAGTGAGAGAGTGAGTGAGATTAATCTTCGTACAAGACCTTCGCCCCCAAAACTGGCTCAGATTAACTAGGAATAATCGCTGCCCTCTAATTCTATCCGAAGCGTTAGTGCAACGAGAGCAAACTATGAACGCGTGCAGACCTTTTGTGTATGTGTGTGTGTATGTGTGTGTGTGTGTGTGTTTGTGTGTGTGTGTGTGCCTGTTGATGATAATTGCTCAACGGTGTCTTTGGCAACAAGAAAAAAAAAAGAACGAGTCTAACACCGTTTGGAGGATCTGAGCAAACACTCGAGTTGGCAAGAAAATGGATGGAGTGAAAGATATCTGAACGCTCACCCCCCCCCCCCATTTTTTTCTCTCTCTCTTTCTGCGCATTCTTAAGTACAAAAAAAAACAACAAAGTTAGAAAAGGCCGGCAAATACTCCAAACCACAATTTTCTTTTTCTTATTATGAGTGTTTAATGAAATACAAAGCAAAGCAAGAAACTCCGAGAAGTTGGAACTAAAAGGCATTATGATATGAATATACATGCATGCATAAAAAAAGAAGAAAAAAAAGAGGATATGAATTGGAATATTGGAATACGCATATCTACGAAGTATACTAGTATAAATAGGTTCCTATGTGCATTAAAGTGTAACAAAACAGAAAAGACTTATAGTGACATGCCATGTGATGAACCTAAACCCCAAATCAAGAGGATTGGTGTGGGTATTGATGTCTGTCCGTTAGTGCCTTCGTTATAGACTATGGGCCGCACTTCCCACATCACTGCGGCGCACCCGATGGATAACAATTTGAGATAGCGCGGCGGTATACGGCAATGAGCTGCAGACGTCTCAAGTAAGTCGAATACAAACACTCGGCGCGAAATGTAAACCACTGCCCGTGCCTCTCCATCTAAAGGGACCGCGGAGAAAGTCAAGCTCTCTCCTAGATCTCCCCCACGCCCTAGGCGCTATTTCCCGACAAAGCAACCCAAAAAAGGAAAAAGAAAGAGAATAGGGTAAAAACATATGTATATGATATTATGTCTGCCTTGATGACAAACACATTCTTTGTTTTCTTCTTTTCAGATAGTGAGATTATTCACAGTATATGGCGTTCAATTACTGTTGGTGCATATTTGCTCTCGTTTGTATGGATTTCTACTTCAACCATTAAAGCCATGCATCTATTCTGGAGATATATGAAAATGTTAAGCTCTTTTGAGCTTGAAGGCGTGTTTTTAAAGGACAGAGAAATGTCATTCTTTCGGAGAAGCAGTACGTGCCACGTGGTGGATAATTGAAGCTGAATTGCTCAGAAGAGATTGCTCAGAAGACATTGTAAGGAGTTTGATTCCTATCTCACTTGAGACAGATGCTTCGTCAATTCCAGTTCGTTATTTCGAAGGTTCGTCAATCCGAAATTGAAATAAGGTTTGTTATTCCGAAGGTTCGTTATTCCGAATGTTCGTTACTTCGAAGGTTCGTTAATACAAAATTGAAACAAGCTTCGTTATTCCGAAGGTTAGTTTTTTTTTTTTTTTTGAAAGGTTTGTTAACCAGAAAAGGAAATAGGTTCGTAATTTCGAAGGTTCGTTAGTTAGTATTCACCGTCTGCATTTTAGGATTAACGAACCTTATTTCATTTTCAGATAAACGAAACTTCGGAACGACGAATCCTATTTCATTATCGTATTAACGAACCTTCGGAATAAAGAATCTTTTGTCATCTTCCGAATTACGAACCTTCGCAATTACGAACCTCCGAAATAACACCACAAAATGTTTGGATGAACGAACCTTATTTCATTTTCGGATTAACGAACCTTCGGTGTAATGAACATCTTCCACTACCACCGATATCCCTCTTAACATTGGTGTGGGAATAGAGACGGGGCAATTGTAGGGCTAATGACGTAATGACAGGGCTGTCTACAGGGGAAAAAAATTGGAGGTAATACGTGTTGAAAAGACTGCAGTGGGTACACTGGACTATCATTACATTATCACCATCATAAAGTGAACATATCAGTCATAATGATAAAAATGATAATGATAATGATGATAACTCAATCATCAATCATCAGTATGTAATTAAGTTATGGTTATGGTTATGATTAGTTCTTACTATCATTATCATAATAATAATAATAATAATAATCATCATAATAATAATAATAATTATTATTATTATTATTATTATTATTATCATTATTATTATTATTATTATTATTATTATCATTATTATTATTATTATTATTATTATTATTATTATTATTATTATTATTATTATTATTGCAATCGTCATTCGTTTCATTCGTTCTCCACCTATTATTATACCACGTTTCGTTCACACTCATCGTAAATCAGAATGGATTCCTGAAATATTCCAATGGATGATTCACCAGGAGGTATGCAAGTGCAGTATAAAAATACTTTTCGGTTCTCTTCTTTTCTTTTGGTATAGATGGACGTGGGATAGTAAAAAATGAAGAAAACAATAGTTGCACAAGGCGGAAATCCAAAGGTGATCGGGGAAGATGAAAATAAGAAAAGATATATAGACTCAAACGAAAAAGCATTAGGACTGTTTCCGATTTCCGACTGAGTGACTCAGTCAAGTAGCTATATACCATGACATTTTATCTTCATCTCAATTCCTTGTATTGTATGAAACTATGATCTTTACAATCGTTGTTGAGAGAGGGAAAATCACTCAGCGGGTAGCCGCCCCGGTACAAAGGGTGTGCCGAAGCTATGACGACAGTGCGATGCGATGCGCAGTGCTGGAGGTGGAAGATGGACTTTAGTATACAACTGTCGTACATACCTTGCACGGCCAATGCTTTTCTGTGTGTGTCTTTGTTTTCGTTTGTTTGTTTGTGTTTTTTTTTTTGTTGTTGTTGTGCGCGTGTGTGTGTGTGTGTGATTATGTGTGTGTTTCAATCATAACTACAACTTGCTTTTAGCGGCAGTGGCTTTGAAATCTCTCTCTCTCTCTTATAGCGAAGAGTTCAGCTTTTGAAGAGCGGGGGCCCATTGTCTTGAACCATTATACAATAAATATAATATGATTAATGCTATGCTATCCCATTATGGCAACATTACATTTTCATAAAAGATTTGATCTCATTGAGGACTTTAACCTCGCTGGCAAACAAAAGGAAAGAGAGTATCTCAAGGCGTTATATCTAATTTTCCACTGTCAATATGATATTGTGGTTTAAAACATTTATAGATGATAATATTGTTGAAAGACGGATAGCTGCAACTGATAGAACAGACATGAATTTATGACGTAAACAAATAGAGACGAACATACATCATAGTAATTCTTGCTCATTTCATTTCGTGTGTTTTTTTCAATTCTAATAAAAATGTAACTGCAATAAAACTTTTTAAACACACGTAATGGTACAAAATGAGTGCAACAATGTAATCAAGAAAAACACTGTGAACGGGAATGCAATAAATGATGTCACTTGTGTAACAAAATACTGATTCAAAGCTTTTGGAAATAGAAGGGACTGCTAAAAAGCAGGTTTCAAAGTTTTAATGTTCCATCGTTAAAAGGACAGAATCTTGTAACACGTCTTTATATATTATTTTCAAACCAGAGCAGCGCAAACAGTGTAAACATTGTAACAATCTAATTGTCACCAATGACAACTTTTCTATTCGCCCATCGCAGTGGTCACCAGGAAACGCCATTGTTTCTCTTGTTATGCTTTCATTTTTTTTTCAAATTGTTTGTTCACTTGGAGGAAAAATACAGACACAAAACAAAATCAAATCAAGCAAAGTAAAAAAAAAATAATCATCAGAACATTTGTACTGCTTTCTTTTTTTACATTAGAGAGAGAGGACAGGGAGATTTTTTTATTTTGACATTTCATTATCTAGAGGAAAATGACTTTTGACTATTTTGTGGGAGGGTATTTATGGGGTTTTGCTTACATTCAAGGCTAGGGGGAAGATCTGTTCAAAGTGTTGTCTGACCTCAATCTTGTAGTCATGCGTTAGTCAAACTTGCGGCAATTCCATCTATATTCAAGAGTCATGAATATCAACGTGAAAGAAGTCGTAAAACACTGATGATTGATAACAAATCTAATTTACTGAAAGCCTTGTAGTTGATTGAACAGTTTAGAAGTCCTTTAAAGACCATCTACACTTTTGATGAGTGATGGTCGTGTTACAATCGCGAGGACGGGGATTTGGCTCAGTCAGTAGAGCGTGTGCCTCCTAATCCAAATGACATGGGCTTGACACTGGTCATATTATCATCATCGTTATTGCCAACATAATTGTAATCACCACAAACAAAATTTAATCTGTTTTCATTACTTATTCGTGTTATTGTTATTATCATTTATCATCATCATTATTTGCACTACTACTACAATAATCATTACATTTGTCCTTATTGTATATTATGGCACATGCTCGTACAAACCCGCATTGGAGTGTAAAGTGGTCCGTTCATCTTGGTCTATCATGCCAAGCATGTCTGCGTCGCATATTATCATTCGTCTGGGATGGACAAGGCTGCATATGGACTCCGTCTATTGACTGGGCAAAATACCCATGGGGCAGTAAACTTGTAAAATGACTTGCATGCAGTATTTTGATCGAAATGAATCGTTCTAAAGTGAAGTACGACTTACTCCATGTGTTAGATGAAAGTAATGGATGTATTGCTCTTAACCCATTTTGCCCCAATGAGTCAAATATGCACGAATTTCACACACATACATAATATGAACAAGAAATGTGGTTTACAGAGAGTTAAACAAGGTAAACATAGAACGGTAGAAGCAGTATAATGTCTTGGAAGTTTAGAGATTCTCGTGTTTCCTGTTACTCACAATCGCACTGGTTTCTTCTTACCCGTACATAATTATAACTGTATTCACATGATTCATCATTCCATTTCCTTTTATTTCATTTCAGTTTTTTTCTATATCCAAGTAATACAAAATCATTACAAAGTGACGATGACGATTTATACAAGTGGACGAAAGGATATAATTATTGGGATTGTACAATGATGTAAATACAAATACTTACATTAAATAAACATCAAACAATAATATGAGAAGTGTACGTTTACACCACTGCACATACATGCACATTTATTCACATGGTATACAGAATATTTTGATCTTTCTTAATCAATGCGAATTGAAGTAGCACTGAGTAAAAGGAATATGGAGGGAACTTGCAAAAAAGCAAAGGTTGTACAATCAACCAGCATCCTGAGGTAAATAAAAAAAAGTATTAGCGTAATCATCTAAATGGGTAATGGCTTAATACCTTAGCTATTCATAAGAAAAAGGGGGATAGGAAATTTTAGTTTCTTCACCAAAGCAACACTTTGATTACTGTTTTACTTTTCTTCTTACTAGAAACCAGTGGGAGAGTGGTGAGACAATAACATCTTTGTCTCGTCTAAACATCATTTACGTCATGAAACCTGTAAAGCTTTGAAGTAACGAAACTTTAAATGGCAAATGTTCTCAATGCGCATTTACCATTACAGTTTTACCTAACTCGAAGCTACGTGGCTCTTTACGGTGAACGATTGTTTAAAAAAAATCGTTAGGGATGTAGGCCCAACCTGACATCGTAAAACAATGTATAATCGTGTCTCATTTTTATAGTCAAAACAAAGAGTAAGATAATCTCATGATGTTTTCTGCTGATGTGCAACCTTTTATAGGGATCGTCGAAAAGATTCTTTTTCATCCCATTTTTCCTAGCCGTAAGTACACCCGAGCAGTTTCACAATTTTTGCCATCAGACTTACCATATACCCTATAGTTTTTCTACGTGGAAACTGGTTGAGTGCGGTGCATTGTACGGACTTCGTCTCTATCGAAGTAATAGGTCGTGAAAGGGTGAGTATCTATGACATCTGGAGCCCCGGGAAGTCTCAATGAAATCACCGTAAACCTTACATGACCATGTGTCGTGTGATATATTATATACGTATGCATATAAATAGTGTACGGTATGTGGAATACTGCTTAAACATCAACTTGGAAACAAACTTTGCACCCGGACAGAAATCCAAACATAAATCGCCAAGCGCATGGCTCATGTTGAGTGAGAGTTTCTTGATGGTGACTTTTTGTCCTTTTTATTTTCGTTTTATTGACAGCATCCATTCTTAATCCTTCTTAGTTTTCACTCCCTCTCCCTCTCCTAAGTTAGACAGTAAATGCAATTCGATGAAATGTCTTCGTTTAATCCATTTTCTATAGATGAACAGACGAGAGCGCACGTGTGAGGACATTCGCCTAACTAGAAGCTCGTGTATGGATGAGGGGGGGGGGGGGGGGCGGAGGACGATGAAGAAGGGAGATGAAATGAATTTAGTTACGCTTGATATTAGCATGGCTTTCCTCGAAATCTTTACGAAATTTCAGTCAAATGATTATAATGTAATCATAATCTATCGAAATGGACAGGAAATCATGTGGTCAACTTAAAACTAAGACAAGTAAAGAGAAGACAAATAAAAAAGACAAAATGTAATCGTATGGTAACAATCATTGCAACCCAGTTATGTTTGTTTTTTCTTGCTTTTGTGAAAACAAACTGGAAATATGTTCAAATCAGTCAATCAATCGATTAATCAATTAATATAGAGTGCATAGATACAAATCATGAAGTAGGACCCTAATTGAAAACTGCATCATTGTGGGTGAAAAACAACAACAACAACAACAACAACACATTTTCTTAACTGCTATTGAAATAAATAACATACTGTATATGAATTGATTATGACATCAAAAAAAAATGACACAAACGATTTGAATGGAAATCGTGCTTTTTAAACCCCCTCATATTTAAACCGACTTCCTCTCTTAATGTGCACACACATTTACATTGTGCTTGCACTAATACATCCACACACATAAATTATGTTGCTTTTATAGTATATCATGCAAACATGCACACGCATGCACACACACGGGCACACTTATCATTAATAATGCTGCGCTGGTCATTTTGATAACCATTGCTCCACGATTCTTTTTGCATTGAGGGCACCTTTCATCTCTGGCGTTATATAAGTATGTTAGCTTAGAATTACAGATACACCAGTTATAGTGACAAGAACAAAATGTAAATTGCTAATTATCCTCACGACAACTACAAGAACAAAACTACTGGAAATCGTTTGATATCGTCTACATCTATTTTTTTTTCACTGACTTGTGAAGCAATGGATGACTTTTCTCCTATCATATTATAGGGATTCTTCGGTCTTCGAACTTTCCAATAACATACGCAAGAGGTGGGGAAAAATAACAGCGCAAAATCAAAAGCACCCGGTGGTATTTTCTTTTCATGGTTTGGTCTGAAGCTATCGCCTTCTATGCCAAAAATAAATGTCATATTTCGTCTTATTTCTTTATTGTCGTAGGGGGATGGCGAAAAAAAAACACACTGCGCCCATTTAATACGTGGCTTCAGAGTATTTCCGTGCTGAGAAAAAGAAGAAAAAATACAGTCCATGTAATGACTGGACTTGTTTCGTTTGGGCAGCGTCGTGTTTTAATTTCAGACCATGTCTCCCAGCCGCGACATATCAAACGAATTCGATCGTGTTAGTTCACGCTGAAGTGGTTTTATATACTTCATTGTTGTTGTTGTTGTCATAAAGAAATTACGTCGTTGCAAAAACAGTGGGCAGTGTTTTTATTGTATAATGGCGTTTACTTAGAACCCTAGGCAAACGCTCGCAGAAGGATGATTAAAGTAACCACTTGCGCCCACTCTTCATCTTCATGTGATGAAAATTACTTCTCCTAATTCAATAAGCTGTCAATTGTCGACAAGTTTTCGAGTGAGGTTGCAAAGATTGTTTGCTCGCAGAAATATTCTGTTCTCTTCATATCGACATAGAATCATGAACTGATTTCCGCCTGTTCCTCTTCTCTTTTGGTGTCTAACAAACCCACCAAGGCATAACAACAATGAGAGACAATGTGAGACAAAAGAACACACGAATACACGATGAAACAGACATTTCAGTTCACCAGTGTTCCGGCCGTTGTTTCAATGTATCTGCTTCATTGCGACTTATCTTTCCATATGCAGCTGTTACTTAGTACCCGTCTTATCTGCATTCAACATGTTTTATACCCTCACAAGACGATCGTGTCTAAAATGCATCGGCGTCGCGTGAACAGGTTGCCAATATCAACGACAGATTTAACATGATCATGTAAAGATGCAACGTGATTTCAATACACTTTAAGACACACAAACACACTCACGCATACATTCAAGTGTGTGTGTGTGTGTGTGTGTGTGTGTGTGTGTGTGTGTGTGTGTGTGTGTGTGTATGTGTGTGTGTACGTATGTAATATTAATGTGCGCACAGATAATACATGTACATCAAATCAATGTACATGAAATTGGGGGCAAACATCCACTTCTCTTCATACATACAGAATGCACTGAAGCGTCTAAAGCATGTGGGAGATGATTTAGAGCCTTCTGTACCCCGGTCACGTGGCATGAAATATACCAATTATTGTCAGAGGAAGTGTCCTCGGAGGGCTCTTAAAGTGGGTCACCTTCAAAGACGAGCGCCATTTGCGTCGTGCTCTTGTCACTCCTGGTAAATCTATATCAACACTCCTCCATTCCTCCTCCTTTTCTCCTCTCTCGGGAAGCAGGAAAACGGGTCTTGCCCCCTCTTCAATCCCAAACCTGAGTGGAGTTTATATATTTTTTTTTCACCTTAATACATATCATAATTTTGCGTTTTGCAGGTTTCTGGAAACACTTACGTCAACAGCTGCCCGCCTTCCCTAAAGGTGCCACATGCACAGAGCGAGACTCGTGAAACTTTCTTAATGAACATAAGCATAAATATATGTTAAAGCCTGTATAGTTCATGTTCAGTAACTGATCTTCGAGAAGTCTGCATCATATTTGCAATGACTGCTATACGCTTACAGTGTGCAATACCTCTTTCTACAAGGAAACAAGGTTAGTTAACATGATTGTTTTGCCACTCCCACGCATTAACCTTCAGCTCTTTGGGGAATAACTGAGGGGTTTTTTTTTTTCTCCCTTTTTTTTTTCTCAAGTCTAGCGATGCTCCGACACGTTGTCCTATGGTGGGATCACAAATTTCATGTCGTTACAGTTCATGTGCCAGGTTGCGACATATTGAGTCTCATAACTACATTTTCTGTTCAGGTTAAGTGCAGCGAAGACTTCTGTCTACGACGGCAACATAACTGTGCTGGAGAATGGCAGTATGACAAAATGCCTCACTTTTATTTTTCGCTGACAGAGGCCTCGAGATTGTGATTTGCCATGATAAAACAGGCAATTATAGTGAATTGCTTTTTTTTATTAAAGTTTTATTTCCATCTCAGAAGAGGACTGGATAGTCCCTATTCAGTTGCACTATCTGGTCTTCCCTGGGGTCCAGTTTGATATGAGGTCAGGAGGGACTATCCTGCTCTCTTACGATGACTGAATTTTTTTGTCCTATCCGAGGGGCAGAGTGTTTTGCCTCTTACTAGAAGGGACGGTATGATTACACACAACTATTGCTCAGTCTGACTCGGGAATCGAACCCGCGTCCTTTGGATCTGGAGGCAGACGCGATACCGACTGAAGAAAATCATCGCCCATTGTTTGTGAATATCACTGAGTCTTAGCCGATGTACGTGATTGCAGTCATTTTAAACTGGCAACACTTGCTCACACGTCATCACGAAATAGGTCCCGGATGTTGCAGCAAAATCTATGAGGTAAATTATGCAACACTTCCGTGTACAGTACTTCCCAGACTGCCGAATTACGAACGTGACGGCCCAACACGTGTATTCGTCTCCATTTGCAATGCGCATGCGCATGTTTTCGCGACGGACGATGAGCAATTAACCTTTACGAAACGTTGAACAGAAAGAGCATTCTTTTTCTTTCTCCTTATGAAACGTAACCCACCCCTTAAATATATAAATGTTCAATGATTCAAGGACTAATACACAATATGTACTGCAAACTACCTGCAAAGTACCCATTGATGGATTCATTCGATTCAGATTGTTCTCTTTTTCATTTACCAATGTCCAGTATAGATTAAAGAAAATGTTTTTTTATGCAACAGAAATATACACTTAGACAAAAGTGCACAAGCAGATAACATTAAAGTTTAAAAACAAACAAACATGAAAGGTTGTCAATGAAATCGGATAGGTCACCCATTCAGCACTACCTACACACACTCATTTTTCACGGATCTTCCTGTCTGTGCATGAAGCCTGCACGAACACTTAATGTCTGTCTTGCCGTACATCGGATCGATTAATGACACTATTACAAGTCTCAATGTCGGGTCTCAGCTACACTGATTCACAGGATTTTTGTGTTTGTTTTGGTTTAGTTTTTCTTGTTTCGGTTTCTTTTTTTTTTTTACTCTACATAGAGCTGTTATGTTTTCTTCGGCAAAACGCTCGTACGCATAATCACACACGCACGCACACACGAACTCAAACTTTCATTGGAAAGCGATTATGTTATCAACGTAGATAATCAGCAATCAACTTGAGTGTAATTTCAAGTGGTGGTTTTTCTATTTTTTTATGCCTCCGCCACGAAGTGGTGCCGGAGGCATTATGTTTTCGGGTTGTCCGTCCGTCCGTCCGTCCGTCCTTCCGTCCGTCCGTCCTTCCGTCCGTCCGTAATGAATTTTGTGGACAGGGTAACTATCAAAACCTTTTGAGGTATCCTAATGAAACTTGGCATGTATACGTATTAGGGGGTGAAGTTGTGCCTATCAACTTTTGGGTGCACATGCTCAAGGTCAAAGGTCAAAAGGTCAAGGTCCAATGCTTAAAATTGCACTATTTCCCCCATATCTATACAATGCCTGAAGATATTTTCTTGAAACTTAGTGTATACATGTATTACCCAATAAAAATTCTTTGGTGAAAGTTTGGGGTCATGAGGTCAAAAGGTCAAAGGTCAAAAGGTCAAGTAAAATGTTAAAATTTCACTTTTTTCTCTGTATCTCGGAAATTGTTCAAAGTATCTTTATGGAACAAAGTATACATGCATGTACTGACTGGCAGTAGTTAGCTAGGAAATTTGGGGTTCATGGGGTCAAAGGTCAGGGGTCAAAGGTCAAGGGCAATACTTCGAAATTGTACTATTTTACTTGTATTTATGCAATGCCAGCAGGATTATTTTTTTTAACTTAATGTATGCATGTATATTACCCACTAGAGATTCTCTGGGATTTTTTTTTTTTTTGCCAAGAAGGTCAAAGGTCAAAAGGTCAAATATCAAGTGAAAGTGCTGAACTTACTACTTTCTCCATATCTCGGAAGCGGCTCAAGTAATCTTTAAACTTAGTACATATTTATGTATGTTCTGCCTGACAGTGATTCTCTTATGAATCAAAGGCCAGATGAAAATGATAACAATTTACTGCTCAATACAGAAATTGCACTTTTTCTCCATACCTTGACAATTACTCAAGTGCGTAAACTTATGAAAGGGTCAAAGTCGAAGTTAAAGTACACGCTCTCCTATTCATCCAATTAAACATAGGTCAAGGAAGGTAAACATTCGATACATTTGTGACAAACATGTCATTTTAATATTTTGCCAATTTTGTGAAAATGTAATCACACATTGTCCACATGTACTATAGACCTATTAGGAGAATCATGCATTATGGCGGAGGCATACCAGTCGCCATAGCGACATTTCTAGTTTTGGTGTGTGTTTTGCTTGTCCTGCTATGCTAATGACAGACAGAATACATGCTATCTAATTTAGGACTGATTTCGAAATGCAGACACAGCTTTGGTGAGAGAACAATGCAATGTTTGTATTGAGAAAAGTAAAAGCAAGAAAAAGCAAGATTAAATCACTTCTTTGGAAGCAGTTCTCTGAGGGAAGATTAACGCAGTTTTGTTTTTGTTTTTGTTTTGGGTGCTGTTTTTTTTTTTGCGAGGGGAGGGGTAGGAGAAAAAAAAACGCACTCATCACTCCCTTTAACGTATTCAAGTGCAGCTCCGTGTTTGTGCATCAACAAAACCCAACGCGTCGCTCCCCCCGATTTCTTGGCCGCCACTCCTCGGCCCTCCAAACATTGGATCGCTGTCGAATGCCCTCGAGTCAAACAGAGGGGATCAGGCCCGGGTGGCGGCGTCGCCTTTCAGCGTCGCTTTTTCTCTCCGGGTCTTGATCTACCCGCGCTCAGCGGAATGTTTCGCGAAAATCCATACAGTGTCGGCACTTGCTTTAAAGGGATCTGTATGTGCTGTATTACCGAGTTTTGTTCTGCAAACTCCGAATTCACAGTTATTATCTCCCTCTCTCTCAATTTCTTCTCTTTCCAATTCATACTACGTCAATACTAAGATAATTGGGTATTTTTCTTCCGAATAATATTGCCATCACTTCGATCTTGTGTTTGCACGTTCACTCCTAACTACCCATCTCTCGTTAAAATTAGGTGATGATATTGATGATTTGTGGTGTTTGTACATATCAAAGGAACATTTGGGGGAAAAAAAAAATCAGCTTTTAAAATCCAAGTAATACGGAGACAACGACCAGATAATGTCTGAAGCACCGTGTAGCAGGTATGGGAACCCAAGGTCTGCTCGTATCTTATCAAACGCTCTGACCCGGATTTTGTTCCTAGAATGTACTGGAATTCCCTCCGGTTTGTGATCATGGCAAACACTAGCATGTCTTTTGCAAACGAGCAACAGAAAAGGCGGAAAAAAGCAGTACAAAATTAATGGCCGCGTAAAAAAAGACTGTCATCTACACTATAAGTGTGAAATATTTTATATTTTCGGGCAAATGGTTGTCCATGGAGGCACAAGGACTTGCACACACGCAGATTTTATGGACTATCAAAAATGAAAGTAAAATGTCATCGGGATAGAATTCATGACTATATCATATTACCGTTCGTGGGACAGCAGATTTCTTCATTTCAGTAATGTGAATTGACATTATTAATTCCATGAATAATAGTGCAAATTTCGAAACTAGAATGCTAAGAAAAGAAAAAACACGTTTTCTGTCACACTGTAAGAGGTATCAAGGGAAGAATTATATAGATGTTTTCCACCCCGTTATTTGAAAAGGCGAATACGTGTGTGTGTGTTGGGGGGGGGGGGATGAGTTATCCTTAAGGCGTCCATGCCCTTTAAAACAACGCAAACCTGCGGAGAGAGATGTAATCACGCTGCTGAGGACAGTGTACTTTCGTGTACTACAGCACCGACTCAAAGACACTCACCAAAAAAAAAAAGACCACACGAAAAAAAAAAAAAGAATGTGCAGAAGCAATGCTGAGATTAAGAGAAGGTAAATATAAATGCTCAGACTAGGGGACGGTCGAAGGGCTGAAGAAAGTTTGCGTTCCGTTATACGTGTGTGTTTGTGAACACGTGTTATGTTAGGAAGTTTATTTGCGTGTGCGTGTGTCGGTGAGGATGGGTGTATGTCTGTAGTTACGTCTGTGTGTGTAGTCTCATTGAGTACGTACGTGTACGTGAATGGGTTATATCGTTTGCAGCATCCAACATTATAGTCTAGATTTCTTGGTATTCTGAAAAAAAAAAAACTTAAGTAGGTAATGCCCTCGCCCTCCCCTCCTCCCCCACCCGTACCTGCATCGAACGCATCTAGAGCTTGCCGAGGTAGATGTGAAACAACTAAGCTGGTGTGTGGGTGTCATCATTTGGCTCCATCTCATCCTTTTATGGAGTATTACGAGTCATTTATCAACGTTATCGAAATCAACTGAAGATATTGCATTCCTGTCGAATACTTATTCAAGGATTAAAGTTAATATTTGACGACTAAAGAAACAAGATTGTGCGTACAAAATCCTGGGGGCTTTTCTATAGAGTAATGCGGCAAGTAGGCGATGTTCATTCATTAATCAACAATCATCGGAAGTAACTCATGGTTTTTTTTTCCTCCTTGTGACGTTAAGTACCACGGTGTGTGACAATTTTTGGTGAAGCGGTGCGAAGGGAAATGTATTGTTCTTTCGTCTCAGGGGAATTGGTTGATTTTCCTTGTAACTCACATAGCAGTCGTCTGAGATGAAGTATCGCGAGGGGGGGGGATACGTCTTGAATATAATTGATACGCACTTCGTTGTTAAAAGGCGGGCAATAAATATTTGATCAGACCTAGATGAACAGGAGACAAACAATGGCTAGGCGGGAAGTGGTCGAGGACGAGAGAGAATGAGTGAGGTAGGGAATGAGAGAATGTGGGAGACAACGGAAGAGAAGATGAGGAATGAAAAGCGAAGAGAGAAAGTGGCGGAGGAAATGGAATGATCGTATTTTGAAATGGTGACCTCCAATCATAATCTTTGCCTCTTCCTCACACCTTCTGTCAATCCGTTTTTCTATCTGTTTTCTCTTTCCTAATCGTCGGCAACAGTATACTGATACCATGCGATCTGTTTTATGTTCATGGAGCTATATACGCGATTTTACGCTGTTGCAGATTGCTGGCAAACCCGCCGCAGTTCAAAATGATAGCAGCAACCTTTATCCCACCCGTCTCACCGGAGCATGCGTTGCAGCGTTTAATACCCGCCACTGCATTTGTCTTCCTAACTGCCCGCTATTGTAAATACTGTGCTTTCTCGCTGTCGTGTCGCCAGCAGTTGCTCTGTGTGAGTGAGTAAGTGAGTGTGAGTGAGCGTGAGTGAGTGAGTGAGTGCGTGCGTGCGTTTGTGTCGCTTGTGATTGGCCATCTAGCGCCGTGACGTCACCGACGTTACCTTAAGCCGGTATAAAATGCGTGGCGGGTCTCGCAAATGCTCATCAATACTGTCATTCGACACTGTGGAGTGACGGATAGCTGTGCTGCGTCCATTTCACCCAGGCCAGCCCCCATGGAATGAAACGCATCGGAGGCTGGTCCGTGTCACTAGAAGCTACACAAAACTTTCATCCTGCCAACGCTTGAAACTCGCATTTTACGGACGACGTATAGCCAAAAGTGTGTTTGCGATTACTTTTTGAAACTTGATCACGAGGCTTCAGACGGTGGAAGAGAAATCAACGAAATTCACTTGCAATTTCCCAGCCCGAAAAAAAAAAGTAAAAATGAGGCAATATGTAACTTGAAGTCTTTTGGTGCGCTGTTGTTCAACCATGAGCTTTTGCGGACATATCATGATGTACACATGGGTAGACCCCGCTTCTTGCACACGGCTTGCGACCTGATTGGCCATTTGATGATACGGCCTCCTTCCGCAGCTTTGTTTCCGCTCCAGCGACGCTCCCCATCGCCCTCGCTCTCTCGCTCTCGATGCGGGACTTCGGAAGTACGACGAACGATCAAGTGCGCAGCACTTTAATGTCACGGAGATGGGCAAAGCGGCGTTAAGGACGATTTGATAGAAGCAAGCAAGCAAAGCAAGCAAGCACACAAACAAACACAAGACAAACAAACAAACAAAAGTAGTTTCCGGTGAAAATGGTCTCTTGTTCGTCGTGCAGCTAGAACACGAAATCAATTTGTGTGTTGTTGGTGTCCGTTCTATGACTCAAGGAGCTGCATCAAGTATCCACGTGAAAAGGACAATTACCTCAAACACCTGCCACCTCCTGTGAGTGTACGAATCGTAAGTAACCATTCATACTGTTTACCCAATAGAACTATCAAACCGATGTAACTACATTACATAATCTGAACAATATAGTTATCAAGCTCCTGGAAAAAAACCATGCAGTGTTTTTTTTTTTCTGTGATTTACTTTCCTGCTTCACAATACGCACGAGTCTATCTGTAGCTTGTGTAAAGTGTAAACCAGCAGTATATCGGATAATCGTTACAACAAGAATACAAAAGGAAATAGAGAAGAGAATACGTCAATAATTAGGAATGAACGAAGGAGAGAAAGAGATGGACAAATAGAAGGGGAGATTTGATAAAAAATAAAAAGTTGGCATGCTGATAACGTCGGGGTGATGATACCAGTGAAAGTTTAATAATGTGTGATTGAAGCGGTGACAGGAACAGTGTGATAACACTAGGAGGGTAATATCGCACTCCGGCAACAAAAATGATACCGCCTACATGTCAAAGCACAATGTTTTGCTTAACCCAGAGAGGTAACTAGCAGCGTGGAAAATTCCAGCGAGTGATATAAAGGTTACTTTTTTTTTTCAGAACGGGAAACAATATTCTTAGTGAATAGCGATTGATGTTGTATTATTTTCTCAGTCAAATGATTTTTAAACCCTCTGATAGGACGTGATGGTTTCAAACCACGAGGTATACTCGGAGCTACAACAAATATACATGAAAAGATCCACCCCCCCCCCCCCAAGAAAGAAAGAAAAAATCAAGTTAAATTGTGTTGTACTTTTTTTTTTTCATCTGACGTATCATCTTCAACGTTGAAGCAAATCATATCATTATCTATCAATGTGCAAAGCAGGAGATTTTGTGTCTTTTGTCCCCCATGGCCATTGGTTACGGTGCTGAATAGATGTAATCTGGTAATCAAAGAATCCGAGGTCGAGGAAAGCAATTACGCTGATTGTACGCCACTTGAAAGGAATTGCCGAATACGATATCCACCGAGATATGGAACTAGCAGTATCTTGTACAGAGAGAAAGTGAGAGAAGTGTGTGTATAGGCCTATGTGTGTGAGAGATGGAGGGATGGGTGTATATGTATATAATTTGAACGAGACGTTTTGTTTAAAGTATAGTCGCATCTGCATGTTCTTCTGCATGATTTATCTTCGTTCCTCCCTCCCATCCTACATAACACCAAGGAAGTCGACCGTTGATGCATGTTAATTCATGATGGTCCCCTTTTTTTAATACCTCAATCGAAAAGGAGGGGTAGGATCAAGCCAACGTCTTATCACTTGTAGCCTTAAAAAAAATAAAAATAAAAAAAGTAAATAAATAAAAAAAAAAAAACTTGCCGCGAGATTGGTTGTCTCGGCACAACACATGTAAAAAAAAAAAGAGAGAGAGAAGAAAATAATTATGTTTAGGCTTCTACTGATGCATCAGATATATTTAAAAAAAAAAGGTTTGAAATAACAATGACAAATATAAAGTAACATGCGAGAATATTGTGCCCACGCAACTACCGTGTTATTATTGAAAAGCTTCACAGTGTCCCTTGTAACAGAGGAAGAAAGAGGGAAGCCTTTTAGTACACACATCTGGTACTGTCGACTCTTTGTCGCATTGTATAGATATACATCATCTGGATGTCAAAGTGCTGTCAATAGAAATGTTGGACGCAAGTAAAAAGAGACAGAGTGATGGATAGTGAGAGAGAGAATAGAAAGAAGGAGAGAGAATGCAAGTGTGGGAAGAAAATGTGAAGATGGAAACTAACAAAGAGTTGAGGTCCGAAAGCACACGAAGTTTTAATGCACTTTCATTGCATGCTGCTATTCTTCAGCAATTCGACAATTTGATATAACAACATCTATTTATGTACATGTGTGTGTGTGTGTGTGTGTGTGTGTGTGTGTGTGTGTGTGTGTGTGTGTGTGTGTGTGTGTGTGTGTGTGTCCATGTGTGTGCGTTTGTGCGGTTTTTAGTTCAAAACCTTGTCTTTTCTCCATCCGGCGTTAAAACCAAAAACTTTGCGCAATCGTAATCAAGTGTCTTTGCTGTTATAAAAGGCACAATATTAACCTAGTTTTTACCATGAATAATATTTTTTTTTCATTTCATTTTATTCTTAAGATCCCTTCCCGTAATAAAAAAAAAAAAATGTCGGCACCCAACCATCATCACTAGGAATACGTAACAAGTGGGGAGCGTATTTCATGTCAAGCCTGAGTCGTGGGGTTTATTTTGGTCATTGAAGAATAGTTACTGAAATAACAGCTCCCATAGGTTTTAGCGTGACTCGCACACCTGCGTATATTGCGTTTGTTGAGGCAAATCCGTGCACCAAATTTCCAGCATTAAAAGTCAACACGCAATTACCATATAATTTAGAAGCATATATATAATTTAGAATTATATAATTTAGAAGCATATATATAAGCATGCATATATGTATATGTATATCTATAACGTATCTGTATGATATCCGTATCTATCTCTATCTCTTTCTATCTATCTACACCTATATTTATATAACAATTCTGTATCTTTATAGCATGAGTATGTGAACATGTAAAATACAAGTACACAGGTAACTTTTCATGTGCGTCATAACGGCTTTGTGGTAAACCAAGTCAATCCCCTCCCCCTGTTTCATACTTGATGGCGAATCCCCCCGGATAATTAAATGTTTCAGTGATTGGAGCTAAATATAGAAATAAGTAACAGATAATGGAAATATTGTGCGCTTCCAGGTGCAATGGAAGCCGTGTTAACACATCGGAACAAAAGCAATCAATCTAGCTCATAGTATTGACTCCTCGATGAGGTGAAACGACAGAGTGCGGGGCACGCCCTAACTGGTTGAAGAAAGCCTTCAGATGATTTTTAGACTTTTCCACTGAACATCTGTAAATTGGTTTTACTGGGTACAGAGTTATAGAATTTAGTGTGATCGGGATGAGGAATAAGAATGTTTTCAAATTTTATGACTCAGTGAACGATTAGAGCAGCTTCACACGCATGACTTGCTGCAGCTGAAGGAAGCAGAGCAAAAGAAAAAGTATACACATATTTTCCATAGGCGGACTTGTTAAGCAAGTGGTATTGTCATGGAATTATTCTGCTGTCGTTTAACAATGGAATATAAGCCTTCTATGTCATCCTTGTTCAGTGTACTATTATATTGGGTTTTTCAGAATATTAGTTTATCTGCTCAAAGACTGCAATAAATTCCAGAAATCGATGCATGGCAAGATCGATTTGAATGATGCATGCACTTGCCTTGACTACACCTTTAAGCACAATGGCCACTTCCCCATATCACAACGACAGGAAGGATGGAAACGTTCCCAAAGGGCATTGTTTATTTCCAAACTTTAATTTCATAATGTGGTCAGGTGTAAACGATCTAATAGACAGGTGAATTACAGTTTAATATTCTTACCTGAACATCCACTCATTCGACGTAATACATATACACTTCTAAGAAATTACAACATTTTACTCCTTTAACAGACGCACAAATTCGGCGGCGCTTGATTGAAGCGACTTGATAAACGACTGAAAATGTTACAAATGTTTCTTAGATGGATTTCAGCTCGGAGAGACATACGTTCGGGATTTGCTCGAAATACATAATGTCTGGCGTCCACGGGACGTTCCCCTAGTTTCTCCGTCTACATAATGTAATACGTTATGAAGTGAAAGTAGCATTCAATGACATCGGTTGGTTCTATTTTTGTGTGTGTTATTGTATGGGTTATGATTGCGTTTATTAGTGCCTAATTGCGACTGATCAGGGCCTTCCTTTCTGCAGTCTTGATGCCGATTGGCAGAGGAATCAATCGGCCAATTCGAGCAATTTAGTATCTTATTTGATAGATTTTGCATTCAGATTTCGGTTCAGACTGGTTGTCTTTCTTCTGTATACAGAGGATGCTGCACACTACTATAACGCAATGCCATTTTGCTCGGTGCAATAGCATGGTGTACTTTACATCACTAGCAACTTACAAAAAATGTCTTGATTTGTCTGATCTTAATTTTCTGAATTTAAGAAAAGATTGATAGAAGTCATATGATGATGTGCCAGCATGTATTATCTAGCAGGAGTGTAAATTTGTGAAGAAATTTGTCAGAAGCGGCATAGATAAATTACAAAATCTGTACGTGGTTTTTGTTTTGTTCTTCGGTAAAGACACTCTGATTGCAGACATATTCAATTCATACAGGAATGTACACTGATTTTTTTTTTTTTCAAACGTTCTCTGTCATCAGTTAAAAAAAAGTCTGAGGTAGAATTTGACAGAATGCATTGGTTTATCTTTCGTCTGATTAACGGACCACCAGACTTCTCTTTCCGTGTTCAACTGAGTGAGTTTATAATCTAGAGTAAATGTTTTATCTGGGCTGTACTAACACGTGCTATGGTTTACCGGGTGTAACAGCTATTTTGTTACCCGCTGAAAGTTATCGCGATGTATCCATAATACCCATTCGAATTCACATCGGCAGTTACAGTGCACCACAAACATCCTTCGATATGAAGTAAACAACCTTTGAATGAAGGGGGGGGGGGGGGGGCTGGGAGCACTAACTCTTCGAACATAATATAGTCGATGGGAGCGTGGAGAAAAGTTTTGAGACAACGAACACCGAAATCGTTAAAATCGCTAAATAAAATCCTTCTCAGGCAAGAACCAACGCCTGGAGCCGTTGTCGACATGGAGACCTGATAGCTTGTGGAAATGTCACGACTAAATTCGTTCAGCAAACAGTATTTCTTGCTTGATTTCTTTTTCTCCACGATCGCAAACTGTGGGCGAATTCACCCGCTACATGCATGCATTAGTACAGAGCGACTTTGCTCCAACCAATGATAGTGGAGCACCGGGTACAACCAAGAGAATATTATTCGCTTCCGAGGCAGCTATTACTTCCGGTAAAAACTAAAAGATGTATTGAACAAAATTATATCAAAATCCAGGAGGTAAAGAGAGAGAGAGAGAGAGAGAGAGAGAGAGAGAGAGAAAGGGGGAGGATACAGAAAAATGTTAGATAGAAAAACAAGTTGTAGTACTCTTGATAAATTGAATTATTACCCGTGGCCTTTCTATTTTATCAGAAATATTATTTCCCTCGCAGAAGTTTCCTCCCTGGGAAAGGAATCGAGACGAGATAAGACCTAGCTTGTATTTAGGCAGTGAGATAAGAAGTAATTTCGAACTCATCTTCATCTTAATCACATCGAAAGTAAAGCAGAGTATGGCCTTCGAGATTTTTTTCTTCTTTCCTTCTTTCTTTATGGACAAACGCTGGCAATGCATATTTGTGTAACCGTAGAAACATGAACCAGAATCGGCGCGCGGAATTGCCCCCGTTACCATGGATACAAAGATGGGACTTTTGTGCGCTTGCTATTTGTGGCTTGCTGTTGTTGCTTTGTTTTCCAAACGTGAAAGAAAGATAAAAGAAAAATTCATCGCAGCGCTGCTGCAAAATTGTGGGTTCCATCATGTAATGGTATTGTTCTCGGTACTTTGGTTTTTTCATGTTTTGTTCTGTTGTTTTTTTTTAAAATCATATTCTCTGAGCTTAAGCTAAAAAAAAATGCCATTCAGCGCCACGCACTTTTGTCTTCTCACTTCTGTAGCAAGAAGATAGTTCCCATGTACTTTTATGAAATAGGAATCTTAATGAACATTAGTAATGGGGGAATGCAATTGCAACCGTACCGCCTATCCATCAGATTAATAAGAAAGAAGAGATTCAGACCTGTTGTTAAAAACAGATGGAGCCGAAAATAGATAACGGGTGAGGAAATAATGCGTGTGTGTGGGGGAGGGGGGTGTGCGTTTGTTTGGGTGTTTTTGTGTCCATTTCACTGTCTGTCCTGTGCTGCGTGTCCGTGATAGACAGGAAGAGCCGTACCTGGCTGGGTATCAAGTGGTAGTATTTTTCTGAAAGTCGGTTGTTTTTTTTGATACGACCCGTTTGCAAACATCATCAGGATTTCCACAGTACAAGGGGAGCGCTACGAGGCAGCTCAATTTACAGTCGTATTTTTTACAAATAAATCCAGAGGACTTCAACTGGATCCAAATAGGTGTCAAGATTAGACGACGATAATTTGTCGCACATTAAACGGGACGTGTGTAACTCGTCGTACGTTGGGTGAGGATGTTTTCGGTGGATTTCCCCGCCTCCCTTTCCACTGGTAGCTACATCTCTCATTCAGTCCTTCCAGTTTGGATTGCCATCACTGTTTCTCATTTTGGTCTTAACTAAGAGTATCTCTTTCTCTGGGATGTCACGCTGTCTGTCTGCAAATCTACAATATTCTGTTTTCTTCATCATTCTCATGCAATTCTTATAGGAATCCTACATCGCCTCACCACACTCCATTTATCCTCTCAATAGCCACATCTGCAACATGTAATATAGAATACAAGGACCCTACTTATACAGCACGCATGAGATGATCATTCCGCACCTTACATCTGGAAATGGATAAAAAAGCTGAACTCAAACAAGGCAAACAACAACACGCACACACGCACACACACACACACGCACACACACACACACACACACACACACACACACACACACACACACACACCCGCACACACTTAGATCCCGCAGGAGATATCTAAAATCTTAAAAAGATTCCTGGAGATCTCACATCGATTGCACTGTATATAACACTGTCTCCGCAGCTGAAATAATGAAATATCTATCTATGTATCTATATCTATCTATCTATCTATCTATATATGTATATATATATATATATATATATATATATATATATATATGCATATGCATATATATATATATATATATATATATATATATATATATATATATATATATGTAATACACACACACACACACACATATATATATATTTATTATATACAATGTGTGTATACATATACACATATTGATATATATCCCCATATGTCAGATATGATTACACGTAATATGCGACGATGCTTTACTTACCCCCAGGCGTTATATACATGTGTCGCAAGTGCAATGTTTGCTCTCGCCATCAGTAAGCGGATATCCCGTCGTGCAGGCGAAAAGCAGCTTCCTCCGTGATTTCCAAATTAGATGAGAAAGATCTGATCGTTTCACACCGTAAATCTACAAAATTCGAAGCGAATTCGCGGGGGATCAGCGATCATGCCGGCGAGTAATCTCTTTTAGATTGAACGGAGTCCTTTTGCTTTCGTAACACTTGCTCGTTTGTTTTCGATGTTGTTGTTGTTTGTTTGTTTGTTTTTTTCATGTCATATCTTGCAAATTAAAGGACAAGTCTACCTTCATATACATGAAGGTAGAACGATATCGTAGATATCGTAGAACGATATAAAGAAAATATAAAGAGAATTTCACAAAATTTTATATCTTGAAGAAAGTGCACATTTCCTTGACTTGCCACTGACGGATTTTAAGCTGATATGATTCCACCTGCCTTCTGAAAGAGGCAAGTCAAGTGTTCTTTTATTATGCGAGAAAAGTGAAAATAATATGTTGAATTTTCTTTATTATTTCCTACATACACTGTATCGTTCTACACATATGACATCACAAGCTGTAGCAGACTTCTCTTTCAGCAGTGACTGAGCAGAAACTTCAAAAATTCATAACTTCGAACGGATTGTCCGATTTCCCTCAAACTCTCACTGATGTGTTCTACTAATATTGCTGCGTTCACTCA
Organism: Diadema setosum; assembly: GCF_964275005.1. NCBI lineage: Eukaryota > Metazoa > Echinodermata > Echinoidea > Diadematoida > Diadematidae > Diadema > Diadema setosum. The sequence goes on along the minus strand of NC_092698.1, from coordinate 24,610,582 downwards.
ATCCACATGTCCATGAAGGTGGACTTGTCCTTTAAACAAATTTCTGTATTTTCTTTTCTTTTTTGTCTCATGTATCTGCTGATAGAGATTTGCCTTGCTGACATTTCAAATGGTGATTAAATTTTTCCCCCAACAATGTAATTGGTGAAAGAAGACATGCATGAATGAATATTATGATTGAAAGTGACATTTCGAATCCAATCTGACACTCTCTAGATACTGGAATCTACCTGTTTCCATGACAGCCGTCGAAACGAAATGAAATGAAAAAAACAAAACAAAGCTGTCACATTTTTTTCATTTTCAGCATCACTGACGAAGAAAATTCGTTTAGCCAGTTATTCCACACGCTTGGCGTATGTTGATTAATGCACAGCTGCCTGTAAAAGTGATCTCAAGAAGATAATCTAGAAGTTATTATTATTATTTTTTTTTCTTTTGATAAACGGGTGCTTCTAGGAAGCACGACTTTGAAACATAATTGACAATTATGATGCGGGGAAACCCACCTAACCTTTTCTGGCACGAATCAAGAAATGAAATCATCGTGGCGAACTGTCATTCACCTATCTGCAGCTAGGACGGACCAAGGAGGTTTGAGAAATGGAGTTACAACTGGCTTTGAACATTCAAACAGCTGTCAGTTTTCTTTTGACGTACAAAAGAATTCCACAGGTGCATTTGTGACTTTGATGATCGGGGTTCGATACCGCCGTCTTTCCGAGCAAAGAGATGATTCATTTGGAACGGTAACATAATGTCGGCTATATTTTGTTTGTTTTTCTATTAAAGGAAATTGAATTTCAGCTAATAATATGGCATATGAAAAAGAAAGTAACTCCTGGGCAAGATTATGTCAAAAAGTGTAAATCTGAGCCGTACTTTGTGAAAATATTTGAACTGCACCCTTATTGAAAAGTCGATTTTATTATCTTTCCGATCACTTCCGACAAATGAAACTGATGTGGTATAATCTTCAAGTGTAATTCTTTATTCATTCATATGTTAGATTAGTGTAAAACATGTAAAAGTCGGGTAATATTCTTATTTCATCATTTGTTGTGGGATTTTTATTCGCACATCCCTGTGTCTGTACCTTTAGTACCGCTCATGTTTCATAAGAAGGGACAGCGGAAAGTAATTACTATCATAAAGACATATCTTCCATTGAGAGTGACGAGTCATGATGCAAAGCCACATGAATCAATTGTCTTCCTACCTGTGAGGCAGCTCCATTTTAGCACATACTTCAAATATTTCTTTGCATCAAAATGGGATCATATCATTTACACACCTAAACACACACATACACAAATATACGCACATGCACGCGCACCAGGAACCAGAAGCAGGGAGCTAATTTTCCTTGTGCGACCTATGGTTGCGAAACGGGCGGAGCGACTTCGGTTGGATTTTTGTGAGTTTAATTTCTGTTCCGTCTTCTCCAGCGACAGTAGCAAATGAATAGGAAGCATGCAGTCTCAACGCGATAAAATGTATATATATATATATGTATATATATATATATATATATATATATATATATATATATATATATATATATATATATATATTTTTAGATAGTGCTGATTGTGACGTCAAAAAAAAAAATCCCTAAATAGCACAGAAACAAAATTGCACACTATATCAAATTAAATTGGGAGACAAACACACACACTGGAGACACTTTAGTTGTGATAATTCACTTCGTCTATACAGACAAATCCTGTTTCGTTCATTTTTTTTTTTTTTGGGGGGGGAGCATTCCAGACAACTTATCAAAAAGGAGTTTCACACTTTCTTTTGAATGATTGGCTTTTCCTGCGTACACATATAATATATTCAGAATATCTGCGTACTTCTCATCATAGTTTGACCTAAACCTAAACCTTGCCCGGCGAAGCAATTCATTATTATCGTTATCATTATAATTATCATTTCACCTGAGAGGATTTTACACCAGACAAAATCTGTCTGCGAAGTTTTTTTTTTTTTTTTTTGTCCTGACATACTTTGATTTTGTGCACATTACATGTTCTCATAATTTATACATACACACAGAAATATCTCTGCTTGTTTAAGGATTTGTTCTTGTGCTTTTTTTTTTTTTCTTCTGGAGAATACTGCACCGCACAGCAGAATTCAAGACTTCAGGGACAAGCATTCAGTGTGGAAGAAAAATAAAACGACGCCGGGAAAGACTCGATGAATTCAAAATATATCGCCAGGCGAAATCTTATTATTGCTGTTTGTCTTCCGCTATGATCTGACATTTTACGCACCTCCTCTTCCGACCCGAAAAACTGATAACCTGTCACGACCGGCAATCCCGCTTCCCCCGTAGTCATGGACGCCATGGCAAGGCATTATCGCTGGATTGCCTCTCGCTACGTTGACACAGATTTCGTATACGCGCGCACAAGCCCCCCCCCCCCCCCCCCCCCCCCTCGGAAAAAACTCGATATTTTTTTTTATTATTATTATTATTCCCCATAGAGAATGCAGGTTACAGCAATTTTAGCATCACTTGACTTGTTGTCATGGGAACACCTTTCATCAATACAAAAAGAGAGAGAGAGAGAGAAAAATGAGGAAGCAAAACCCACCTTGTCCCATTTATGCTGCTTTGTAAATCTCTATCCTTATCTCTGCTGCTATCCTTGTTCCCATTAGTTGTCTAAAGTTCCATCACCGCGTCTTGATATACCCGGCGGTGATGTACATGGATTGCAAAGCACTCAACTCACATACTTCCCTTCCTAGACTTTGCTATGTATGAATCTGTTTATGGAGATGGGGGTAAAGAGAGAAAAATGTAGAGTGGGTATTGATTGTTCTCTCAGCTTTAAAAAATGAGAAATGGTCAGGACCTAACGTGAGTCTGACAACCGTTCATCTATTATATAAATCGTCCTCACTCGAGCGGGAAAATTTCTAAGGCATGCATGCAACGCGTTGTGATGATGGTATTTGTTAACCGGCAGAAATTGGGCTCTGCAGATTGCGCCTCCCACTTACGTATGTGGCCAGCGCAAGTTCAGAATCAGCTCTAGCGTGAAGGGGCACTCCTCCCTTATGACCCCCGTGTGGCTGGGGGCGGCGGGGCTTGGGTGGGGTAATGTGAGTAGGCCTATATGCGTTGAGTCACTTCAACCGTATATTGCTCTGAAAGCAGAAAGCACCTAGCTTTGATAATAATAAACTCCATCGTTCGCCTACAGCAGGACAGAAGTTCCATAAGCACGTGTCAGTCAGGGGACTCAGTGTGGGAATCATGAAGGGCAAGTACAACTACCAAACAAAGCATTAAACAGAGAAGAGCAACTTAAACAGTGGGTATATGTAACAACATCGACAGAAAAAACAACCACAAATTCCCTCACCGGATTAGTGAGAACTACGTTAAAATACGCTTGAAATCTGTAGATCTAAAATAGAATTATCCTACGCTTCACTCAGCCCCCGTGACTCAGCCCTGTGATAATCATGTCCAACAATGCTTTAATATTCATCTCTATGGCAAATCGTTATGGCGAATCAGTTCATGTGTTTGCAAGTTGTACTCATGTTGCGATATAGAGTGTAATTCCAACTCAACTGGCGTGAACGAAAACCTTGCATCCCATTTATTTTTAAATCACTTTGGGTCTGTTTGCCAGACTACTGCACGTCACCCAATTTTAGACTTACTAGTAATCCTTCATTCTTATGTTCATACGTCTGTCAATCTGTACACGGCGAGGATTCTAATTTTCCTTGTGACTGTATATTCGTTACTCTAATCTTTATATTTTCCATACTTGACGGTTCTTGTCGAGTCCAAAAGATTATTGACTGAGTTAGTTCGAGCTTCTTTCTTTTGCTTTGTTTGATTACTATAATTACGAAAAAAATACGCACACTACAGAACAAAACAGCTAAACAAACAAACAAACAAACAAACAAACAAACAAACAAACAAACAAACAAACAAACAAACCTACCCCAAACAATCTAACCAAAACAGAGTTTGTGGTGAACTCGATCAAACAATGAAACAATGCCGAGCGAGCTTTGTCAAAATCGGTAAATGGACTGACCGGTATCGTTTTATTATACAGTGTACATGTATTCGATAGAATCCCTCGCTTGTTAGAGATTACCCCTACCACGACTGGCAGCATGTTTACGTGCAAACCTCGCGCATCTTGAACACAAGAAAGTTGCTTCAATGCGAACTCGTGCAGATGTTAAATTCGTTGTTTCTATTTTTGTTACCATGCTCTTGGGTTTCGGTGTACAATTTCTGCGCAGCTAGTTAAGCCAATACCCCTTTACCTGAAACTACCCAACCTCTATATCGGGAAGATAATAAAACAAATAGCTTGTTGCTGGTAACGTGATTTATCAGGGATTACCCTTTAGAAAAGGCTATGGGTCGGATCCTCCACTTCCTATAAATGCAAATTTTTATAAAATCCGACGGTAAGGGTAAAACACGGAGAAAGAAGATTGCCAATGCATTTCCTGTTTTAGCCATGCTGAGCCGTTTGGCGCCAATAAGTCGATTTATCATAATGATGCATAACGAATGAAGGATATCTAGGGGCGCGATGATTTTCATGTGTAGCTATCATAAAGGTATAAGTATGTGGATATTGTTATTCCTTCGAATTTTGTTGATTTATTAGAAGTCAAACAAGCAGTGAAATGTTTCTTTAAAAACTGAACATTTCACTCATTTATGCTGCCTGATGACGTGCATTCAGACAGAAATAGACATACATAATAAAGTTTTCTTTTGACTATGGAAAAAAAGTTAATGTATGCATGAATTCAAGTGAGGATCTGATGCTATGTCATAAGAACTATTGAGTTCATGTTGCTACATTCAATTTATCCTGTTGTGTGTGTGTGTGTGTGTGTGATTTTGTTTTGTAACAATTTAGACAATAATTGTTCACTGGGTGAACAAAAATGATGTGATGTGTTCTCGCAGTAAAGGAAACCAAGCCTGTTAATGTCCTAGTTTTTTGACTACGTAGTATACTCAACTTGATAACAATAAAGTCTAATATGTCATTATGTTTCATAATTATTATGTCTTTCTATATGTTACCATTACGGTTGACTCGGCATAAAAGAATGACGGCAGTGTTCCCCCATTATTCTCAATTCAGACATGCTGTGTTGTACATTGGATAATATTCTACCAGGAAGGTGCATTATAAGCACACACACATATGCGGATATATTGTTACATAGTGTAATATGTTTGTATGTATATGTTGCACACTTCCTTAATCCTCTTGTATAGGTACACTCGGAGTTTTCTTTACCATCGTTGGTATCATTATAATCTGCTTTTAGCTGGGATTGTAGGAGGAAATGCGATATTTCCTGCCTGGTGATCATACTGGCGTTTTAGAATTGAAAGAAATACCAAGTTTAAGTTTCATGCTCTGCTTGATCTCTTCTGCGAATCGAAACAGATATCTTGTAATTTGATGTCATCTTTCTGTTAACGAAGAGATATGTTATAAAATCCTGTCACAGATATTTTATTCGAGACAAAAAAAAATGGAAAAGAGGAGAACAGTATTTGCCATTCACTGTAGTTCAATACGCGCCAACCAAAGAGAGAGAAAAAAATATTGAATTATAGCAAAGAACAAGAAAAAAAAAAGAGGAAGGAGAAAATAGCCGCATCGTCTAAGACTCGGAAGTTCCTTGGATGGTCTTGCGGGCCTGAGAATGAGGGGGCGGTGGCAATGTAAACAAAAAGGCTGCTGCCAGTGGGTGTGAGCAGTGTGAAGATGGAAGAAAATATCTCTCGGGCATCGTTTAAGGTCGACTGTGGCACATTTTGAGAGCTTGCCTTTCAGCCCATTTCAAGTACTACTCACCACGCCGAGCCGTCCCATTCGCCTATGCCAGGCTATAGTCAATAAACTCAATCTGCAAATGGAAGCCGATGCAGGTTAGATCGAGGAGGCTAATTTCTATAATTTATCTGGCATCCCATAACTTAGAAAACAGAATCTTAAAAGACGTGCTTGATCTTATGTTGATGAGCATTCGTTCGAATTTTATTTACTTCCGCAGTTTATTTTATTTTTTTAAATAACGACACTAACACAAGTATATGTAGTGGCATACTAATTAGCAGTACTGCAACAGTAGGTATTGGCAATTTTAGAGTGCATTGAAGTTTTGCGAATAAGCCAGTTCACAATTAGCTCATGTGCACGTAAAGGCCTTTCTTCTTCTTTTTTTCCCTAGTTGGATACGCACTTCACTCCTTTTCAAAGCGAAATAATGCATCGATAAGCTTGCCTGACGTAGCTTTTTATGGAATTCATATCCAAACAGCCGCCAAACAAAGGATGAACTTGCGTATAGACCAGGTGACTAGAAAGGTCCGTCAAGACACTTCGGCAGGTACTCACTTCATTGTTTTGTATTGAATGATTTAAAAACCTTTTCTATGGATATTGTCAAATATCAAGCTTGCTGTCAAGTGATGTGATAGCAAGCACTATTCATATGCACTATTTGCATGATTATTGCATCATGGGTGCCTTTCACAATAAGTCTAAAAAACAACGTGTCTGATTGTACAAATGACTTTTTTTCTGTTCATGTGCAAAGTGGAACTGCGAATTGGCTCATACCCAATAAAAATGGCTACATCTCATTCACAGGGAAGTTGTTCGTTGCTATGAGGCAATTTGACCAAACAAAGGAGATGTGACTACAGATAATATGCGTAAAGCAGTGATTATCGACGTCACTTCCCCCGTCGCGAATTATGTTAGCATTGTTTCTTTAGAATGGATTATCATGCAGAGATACGAACACAAGTGCCACTTGACCCCAAACACTCTAGTTCACATGCAGCTAGTGACTTCCTGCACTGATTAGGCCTGCTACACCTCCTCCGTATTACTCGGAAGGCTACATCTGGTTCCCCGCCCACGATGTTGACGCTAGAGTCCCAGTCGATTTCTCTTTTTTTCCACATCCGATTGAAGCACCGTCCGGTGTTGGACCCGAGTACTTTCCCGCCGGTGATATCGATCACGGCCACGGAATCGATGTCCCCCGGGGTCAGCCGGGTGAAACAAACGAGTGCTTCACGGGCTCATTACGCAGGCATGCGGTAATCAAGGAATATGTGCAGCTCCATACAGTGATCTCGATGGGAGCTAAGGGGCAGGGAGATAATATTAATGACGGCGGATGATCGACTATAGGAATGGACAGGTAAGGGGAAAAGAAGGGGGCTGGGGTTGATGAGATGGTTTTGATACCAGCTGACGCGGGGTCATGCAGCCTATTCTAATCCTCATAGGGGAATTTGGTGTTTTTGATGATGGGATAACGCGAACGCCTGTTTCACCTCCTTCCCGCAAAAGAAAAAGAGAGAAAAAATGGCAACCCACTGGTGATTTTTGTTTTGTTATGTTTTTTGTTTTGTTTTCTTTGTTTTTCTTCAACCACACGGAGACAGGTGAGATGTTAGGAAAAAACAGCAACAACATTTTGCTCAGTGGTTTAGAATCTGCCTGCATCAGGCAACGGATATCCCTAGCTCGGATCCAACAGAAGTCCAATCTCCACCCATATGTTGATAGAGGGTGATCATTTCCATGGATAAGAATTGCCAAGAAGGTTTTTTGTTTGTTCGTTTGTTTGTTTTGTTTCAAAACATCAACACCATCCTTGAGATACCTTTCTTCTACATCTCAATGGGGGAAAAAAAAGAAGTCTTGTAACACAACGGCACAGCCAAGAATATGGCAGGAACGAGTGGAGAGAGAGAGAGAAATGGTGGGTCAAGGAGAAGAAGGAAGAGAAGAAGAGGGATGAGATAAAGAGAGAGAGAGAGAGAGAGAGGGAGAGAGAGAGAGAGAGGGAGGGAGAGAGAGAGGAAGATGATGGGAAGGAGTGAGAGGAAGAGGAGGAAGAGGAGAAGTGGAGGTAGAAAAAGACTTTGGCCAACGCATGAAAGACGGGAGAAAGCTAGATCTGACAGAAGAAACCAACCACAGAGTAAAAGTTGAGGTTAGTTCAAATCGAACCATTCTTTGCAAGAGAAGGGGTTGGGCATCAATCAGCAAGTTGCCGCGTCTTCCTCATAGGCCGTTTCCATGGCGCCGCATCCTCATCCTCTCCGCACGCACCTGGATCTCTCTCTCTCCCTCTCATTTGACACTTGTACCAGCGCTTTTAGCGCCAGAGTCTGCAGTTCTGTGAAGGTCACAACGCATGCCCCTCGCAAAGGTGCAGATTGAGGGGGAAAAAAAATAGATAGATAAACATGGATACAGAGATAGCAGGAGGTTCCATAACAATTGGTAATGCTTGAAACTGTCTGTTTAACGCCTGACGGACGCTCGTTCGACACAGCGACGCAGGTGTGCGTAAACTCCGGACGGTGAATTACACGGTAATACCTGTTGCCATGGCAAATCGTCATGAAGGGAGAGAGACAGAGAGAGAGAGAGAGAGACAGACAGACAGACAGAGAGTAAGGAAAAGAGTGAGGTAACCTTTCTAAAAGCGATAAAGCGTTTTTACCTCAAGGGTTGTTTTACCCACCATTATTTTGCAGAATGGTATGGTTAGGTCTCTCACAAAATCCGATGCTTCATATAGAAGCGATGATCCGTGGCGTTTGGCTCATCAACAGGACTTTTACTTTCAAGCTAGATGAATAGTTAGCCAACGAACTACAGTTGTTATTTTTTATTTAATCCCGACAGACTGCATAAGTCTTCAACCGGAGAAGTAGTATTGAACAATACGTTGGCGTCTCAATGCTACCCCCTGAGTGTTTATTTGTTTACTTATTAGTTACATATTCATTTATTTATTTATTTATTTATTTATTTGTATTTATTTATTTGTTTATTCAGTTTATTCATTCGTTCATTTATTGATTAGTTTAATTAATCAGTTGATTAATTAATCTATTGATTTATTTATGTTCTCTGCTTAGAGGAAGCGGGTGTTGTTCTTATACCAAACACTGTCTTTATTGGACATGAATGAATATTGCTTGAATTTTGTCGTCAGACCAAGCAAGAGAGAGAGAGAGAGAGAGAGAAAAAAAAAAAAAAAGGACGAGCTGATGGGACAAGCAGTCGGCGATCCAGCGCCCTCTCCCACAAAATAGCAAAAATAGAGAAAAGAATGTTTTTGCGTCCAGAGACTTGTTTTTAAATTATCTTACTTGTATAGTCACTTAAGAGTAGGTACTATAAACTTACTGTATGCCAATGTGTGTGTGTGTGTGTGTGTGTGTGTGTGTGTGTGTGTGTATGTGTGTGTGTGTGTATGTGAATATGTATTCATCTATTTGTATTCATTCATCCCTCAGCAGAGTCTATCCCCAGGTTGCTAATGTTAAAAACTTGATGTAGCCTAATTGTTGATTGTTAGCTCTCAAAATGACTTTAATAGTAAACGTACAAAATGGCTTATTTCGTCTAAGTATTGATCTGCATGAATCGATTTATCGATTATCTGTCTAACTATAAGTATCTTTCTGTTTATCTTCCTTTCTTTCTACCTGTCTATCTATCTATCTATCTGTGTGTCTGTCTGTCTATATCTATTTATGTACCTAATTTATTTACTGATCCATCCGTCTGTCTGTAAATCTGTTCATCATTCTGTCGGTTTTCTGGTTCTTCTCTTTGAAGTCTTTCTGGATGCTGAATGTGTTGTATAGACTGTTGAACAACACACACTCACTCACACAGCCCTAATGCTCCTTCACTTCCTTCTGTGCCTCAAAGTTGTGTTCTTTGTCTCCCTTCTGGCCCCCTAAAAAACTGGACACTGTAATGTTTCTGCTTGTCAGCTCTCTAATATCCGCCGCCCACGCAATATGTGATGGTTAGCCCATTAGTCCTGTCACGTCCGCTGGTTCTACGGTATCTGCGCTTTGACAGCCGTCGCCAACCTGTTGATGGGGGGATTGGGGAAAAGAAAGAGGAGTTGAAGAGGGGACTGAATAAAAGACGGAGAATATAGGGAGAGAGATGGAGAGTGTGAGTGAGTGCGTGTGTGTGAGTGTGTGTCTGTGTCTGTGTGAATAAAGAAGGGAGAACGAAACGTCGAAGAAGTGAAGAAAATACAAAAATAAACATGCACACGATTAGGTGTAATGACCAGAGCGACACGTGAGCGAGAGAAAGATAGATGGAGTGACTAAAAAAGAAAGAGAAAGAGAAGGAGGGATAGACAGATAGATAGATATAGAGAGATCATCATTGTAAAGAAAAACGAGCAGGGATATGTAGGGGCGAGGCTGCGCAGAGAAATGCGCAGTCAGGCAAACCTCAACTCACTCTTTTAGGCTTATAATCATCGCTCGCCTGACAAAAGGACCCTAACGCTTGCCGGCTCGAACATAATGAAAAGAACATGATGATTGCCTCATAATGAAAAACTTTTCAAAACTCTGTCAAATTATGTTATTTCATTTCATTTCATTTCATTTCATTTCATTTCGACATTAAAAACAACAATCATTACATTTTCAAGTCATAGTATAAACATATTCATCGTGGGGGACCGATTTAAGCCTTTCAGGCTTGTTGGGAATAGGCCCCAAAGTAAACACAAGCCTTTCTCAACTAAAAATATATAGGTACAAAATATGTCACAAACAAAATATTCCATTTAGGGTGAACTTTTATACTGTATAGGGCCCTACGTTTGCAAAGCTTTAACTCATCTTTAGACAACTCCCCCACCCCCCCCCCAAAAAAAAAGAGTAACATACTAGAACTCAACTTGAGTGCCGTCGTCTTTTAGGTCGATCTCATCGAATCTATCTCCTCCATCCCCCCCCCCCCACATTATTTACATGAATCACGTGATTGGGCCCTTATGAGGACCCCATTGCTGATTTTACCCTCCATCCTCTCCCCCTTGGGTATAAATCGGGTCAGTGCTTATGGCGCGTGAAATCCAAGTAAAGACGCGGAAATGACGAGGAGGAGGACGAGAAGAGGGTGGGGGGCAGGGGAGCAGGACAATGGATGACCGATTTAGAAGCGGTAGACCCTTCCGTTTGAATTATGGCGATTACATCCTGTCAGTCAATGTCGGTTGCACGGCAGATATCACATAGAGTAGAATGGACAGTCAGTGTCCATATTTCATGCTGGGTGGTGAGCAAAAGGATGCATTTTTTGTTTAAAGGGCAATTTCGGAACAGTTAATATTTAGTCCGATTAAAAAGAATAAAATTTCTACGAGCACAAGGGTGAAAATTTGATCAAAATCCGATAAACAATAACTGGGAAGTTATGGAAACATGTATTGTCACTATATGTCACATGACACTTCTTGGAGAGTCAATATGAAATATGCAAGTTATGAGTTGATGTCATCGCCTTACAATTTGCTATATAGTTTGTAAACAAAATCTTAAGATTTCCCGTCATTTTATTCAAACTCAATTATGCCTCAGTCTTAAATTCTAATATACCTGACTGATTATGATTTTGATTGTTTTTCATTTTGTTGTATTTAATGATTTCATTTGAACTTTACTATTCAGTCAGGAATAACATTTTACACCTTCACCTGAGAAAAAAAAAATCTCGTCAGATTTTTGTACACGAACAGTGGAAAAATTGTGAGGTCAGGACGTCATCAGTTTACTCATTTGCATATTCATACAGCTGTTCGAGAACTATTCTGCAAAAATTAGCAAAGCTTTATATTGTCATAACTTCCCTAATCTTAATCAGAATTTGATCAAATTTTCACTGTTGCGCTTATGGTACTCTTATTTTTTCAGACTGGCTCTTCTGTGGTCTGGAATTATCCTTTTAACTCCTCTTTTTGTTCTGTTGCTTCTTTGGTGTTGTGTAGGCTTTTTTGTTATGATGTGTTTTATTTCTTTCTTGTTAGCAGGATTTGTTTTTTTTTTTACCTCTAACGACCACGGATTCACTTAGGCCTCATATGCGCCGACCTGCTCAATCACGGGCAACTTGTGGCGAGATGCAGTACGCACCTGCTACGAGAATTCCCCCCTGCCGCGCTCATATCCTCTGGCATGCGCATTGAAAGTGAACGTTCCACATCAGAGAAGCATGCAATAAATAAGTAAATAAATAAAAGATAGTAGAATCTTTGACCGCTGTTATCCAGAAACCTCATTTGCAAATCGCTGTTAGTGAGTAAAGCCCGTCGCCTTCTTTTGATGGGAGGCAAAGATCGATGTATAACGCCGTAATTCCTGCGCTATTCCCGCTACAATTTAGCTCTGGTATTTAGGTTCATCGGCCTGCTCATTGCTTGCAAATTTGCCGAAGGACGCCACTGATTTTCCGTGCTATGGGATCAGAAGCAGTGGCTGCTGGAGGCCACAGGTTAAACGTAGATCGGAAGCGGCACGGTTGTCTTGTCTGATTGTGCATGGAAAACCTTCAGTAAGTCATGAATTTCCAGTCACGTGACTACTGTATAGTTATCACAACAGAACAGTGTCACTGTGTGGCTCGTGTAACTATTTTGTCTTTTTCAGAATAAAAATCTTTCCAGCACGCATAGACGCATGGAATTTCTCAGATATTTTCCATGCAAATCTATAACTGATTCTTTGTTGATTTTTTTTTTTGACAGAGAGAGAGAGATAGATAGAGAGGGGAGATGGGATGGATTCACACAAGCTCTTTTTCATTTGGTGTAAGTTACGACTTTGTAATCATATTTTGATTTGAAAGTGGTTTTGGACATAGTATTTATCATTTAAAGGGTGACGCTATATACGACATTTAATTCAGGCCGGCGAAGTTCGATGAACTCGACAGTGCAGTGAACCCAACACTTGCTGATCTGTCCATGATATAAAAACCGTCTCATCTACAGGTGATAATAATGCATTCTAAATGCTTTGGGAGTTTTTTTTTTTTTTTTTGGGGGGGGGGTAGTTTGTCTACTTTTACTCTAAATTAAGCACATTAAGAAAACAAAGCACATTAAGAAAACAAAAGTGACATTTTCGTCATCTAACAAAATATAACAGTATATGAAACAACTGCATGGTTTCTGCGACAAATAAAACATGAATACACGATGCGCGGATTACTTTTCAAAGCGGAAAAAAAAAGGAAATTGAAAAAAAAAATATATGGAAAGCAGAAATTTACCTTAGTCATCTATGCATCTTTCCATAAGGTAAATGTGGGACGTTGCACGGGAGGTCACCGTTTGTAATGTTTGATACTTTGACCAAGCGGAAAAAAAGGAGAGCCCTTATTGTAAATAAAGATTGTAAATGCATAAGTGAAACTGGTAAAGACGAGTGTATGAAATAGAGAAAGTATTTAGGCGGAGAAAGTGTGAAGACTTATTGATGATATAGAACCGGATTACCTTTTTTTTTTTTCTTTTTAATGTAACCAACCTATTTGCGTGTAACTTTGTTCTTTTTCTTGTCCCTCTTGTAACAGTAGCACATACAGTTAGTTATACATCTTGTAAAGGTGGGGCGCTCTGGCATGGTGAATAAGATTCCCAACTCCCGATCGGAGGACCCGAGTTCGATTCCCGCCCAGTGCTTACATCTTTGGACAAGATGTTTTTACCCACCATGTCCTTCTCGACCCAGGTGTATAAAATTTAATGGGAACCTGGCGACGCCAGGCTAATAATAATGGCAGGGCCCTCTGGTAGAGCAGTGACAACACTGAAGAGGCTACCCTGGATAAAGAAAACCTGATTATGTTGTTATTATCATTTTTATTTTCATTATTAGTATTATAATTATTATGATAATAATGATAATAATAATAATAATAATAATAATAATAATAATATTATTATTATTATTATTATTATTATTATTATTATTATTATTATTATTATTATTATTATTATTATTATTATTATTATTATTATTATAATTATTATAAAGGTATGAAAGCTGTTCATAAATGAGTCAATTAAGCTCATGCAGTCCCTGATTCGAACCAAGTCCAGGAAAGCCGTGTCTGCCATGGTTGCTGCCCCTATTTCTTCGTGCACAATTTGTTTCTTTTATCATACTTTGTATGACAGTGATCTTCTATGCAACTAAAATTGACTGTTCCTATATCATGCTGCATCTCGATCTGTTTGTTTCGGCGATTATCTGTCTTTGTCTTGTTATCATGCCTGGAGAAAGATACAGAGACAAAACCCAGCCAAATTGAAAACACACTTAAACAGTTGTCAGCTATAACTTAGAGATCAATAGCTATATCGCCTTAAAATAATTCACTTCTAAGAACCACGTTTGTCGCCATTATGTTTTTGTGGGGGTCTTGTTTTCGATAGAATGTCTATATACCGCAAATTGCAGATTCGCTTGCAACACAAATAAATGACCTGTAAGCAATATGAAATCGATATTTATTTTCGCCAAAATCTGCCAATTACTTCTGCTAATCAGAATTTGGAGTGAAGGAAAAGAGGTATGATGGGTAGTCCAAAATACAAACGCTGAACTCTGTACCAGCGGATGATGGTGTTATGTTTCTGCGAAATGCTTTCTAGTTCACCCAGTTGTAGGCACTGAATATAATTCCACCGCATGAGAAGATTGAGAAGAAAAAGAAGGCAAATAAAGAGAAAGAGAAATAAACAGAAAAAGAGTAAAACCACAGAGGAAAGAGGGTAAGAGAAAGTATATTTTGAGAAGAGAAGGCAAGCGAGAGAGAGAGAAGAGGGAATGAAAATATGACGACTTCTGTAGCAGCAGTACATACCTTTTCTTTCCCCCTCTCCCTCTTTCCACCCCTTCCTCTCCCCCTCCCCCCCCCCCCCCCCCATCCCTCTGCTGTTGTCACTCTCGCTACCTCTTACCACGCCCATTTCTTTTAATGCTGACGAAGAAAACACTGCGGAATGGCGAAGAGAAGAGTGTTTGAAGATTCTCCTCTCTCTCTCTCGAGGTGAAAGATATTCGTCCTTGCGGTGAGATATCGATACCGTGTGGTTTGGAACGCGGACATGAGACGCTACCGCATTTATTTGATTAGAGTCAGTCTTTATCTATCTGACAGTTTGTCTGTCTGTCATTCTTTCTTTCTTTCTTTCTTTCTTTCTTTCTTTCTTTCTTTCTTTCTTTCTTTCTTTTTCTCTCTTCCTCTCTGCATCTTCTATCCTTTTAGGAAATGTGTGATGCACTCTTTCCTTTCTTTCTGTAGGGATGTATTACCATATCGAATAACGAGAAATATAAAGCCACTGGCCTTTTTGTCTGACAAGTTCAGATGCAAATTAAAGTATCTTTGCGTATTTATCTCACCTCTATCTCATCTCAATTCTACCTGTACTTATATTATGAAGACTAAACTTTCAATGTGCTGGGTGTTCATGACAAAACTGCTAACTTTTGTGTACCCATTAAACTCAATACTTAGAATTTACAGCATAAAATTGATAAGGTACATTTCATTTCGCACGAGAATGTACAGATTTATAGGACGCTTCGTGATTTTCCGTTCCACTGCATTTAATGTCTTTTAAGAATTCTTGCAAGTCTTCAGTTGGTTACAGCAAGGAGGTACTAGCTCGCCTAGTACCTCCTTGGTTACAGCCAACCATTTTAAAAGCATGATATTCTGATCGAATAACCAAGTAACATTATACATGCAGTGAACAATGAAATCATACCTACATTCCAGAACTCACCGTACAAATATGACTTGTAGCACCTCCTACAGTTACACATGATTATGGTCTTTAACATGTTTAGTAAATCATTCCCGAGGTTAGTCTGTCTTTTCAAGCAATTACATGTATTTTGATCGTTGTGTGCCCTCGTTACATTCAATAATGTCGTTTTTATCATCTGCATTTTCGTAAATTGCAGAATACGTTTGCCAATCTAGCAACTTTGTAGTCTTCAGTCAATAGTCAATTTGTACATGCATATAGTATATTGCTATTTACAAAGATAGATGAATCGTGAATTCTGTAGAATTTGTAGTCCACGAATATTTATATTGATATCTGACAGAATTGTAATGATTTTTAATTAACAGTCTTGAACTCGTCGCTTATCTGAATTTAATGATACGCAGGGGCCGATATAGATCCGCCAATGACCGTCGTCCTCAGATAAAACTGATCGGGAATCACAACAATCACAACAGTACAGTTTTCACGTCAGTTTTTTCCTTTCATTTACATGCCCAAGGGGATGACATATAAACTTGAAGCTACTTGAGATATGTTTACCAAGTCAAGTTCTGTAATCACATAAACTTTGGGCACATTTGGACACAATGTACCTGAAACAAAGGGAAATTGCGTGTGTGCGCATGTGAGTTATCTGGGTATTTTTTTTTTTCTTTTTGAACAATCAGTGTCATGTTTTCCTTTAGTTGCCCAAGTCAGCATGTTCGTGCTTGAGAATGCATTCCACATCTCGTATCCTTATGGAATATGCACTTTGGAATACTCTTTTGGAATAAGCAAAAATGGGAGGCTCAATAAAGTTTTCTTTTTTTTGGGGGGGGGGGATTATAATTGCACTAGGCACGCTCGCAGATTTCTAACTTTTACACAATCAACGCTCGCAGATTCCGAACTTTTCAACAATCACATTACTTTGTTATTGTTCTAGGATGGGCGAAAATCAATGGATATTTTTACTATTTGTATTAGGAATGAATCCAGCGAAAAACGTCTTTTTCTTGAAGTTTTGCGCCGACGGACGCCAATGTGGGAGATTTTCGAAATGCTCAGAATTGTCTGAAGCGGTTTAACAATAACGTTATCCTAAGTTGTTTGAGTGTTTTAAAAATTTGACGAGCGCGTACGCACACATACGGCCGTGCGCACTGTTTTGTTTTGTTTTGTTTTACAAAAAATGAGATTGACTGTTGACCTGAAGTTAATGCCTATCAAAAAAAAAAAATGATTAAAAATCGGTATTTGGTTACGAAGACATGATCAAGAACTTGTCTCCATCGGGATAGGAAAAAAAAACCCCACCAACAACAACAACCCAAAAGGGCGTCTAACCGTTATGCTGCCATAAGAAATGATCGTCGATAATTCTATGTCAATCATACTTGTCACTTTTGAGATAATCGACATAGAAATTTTTAAGAAAGATGGACGAAAGAAGAAAAAAAAAAACGATCTGACAATTTCAATAGGTAATAATAGCGTGTCATCATGAGCAATGAATAAGCTTTTTCGTGTCATTCATCAAAGCCAATTGAGGACTGCTAATGGACCAAACCTCAATCTCACGATTTTTCT
The DNA here is from genome assembly GCF_964275005.1 of Diadema setosum. NCBI lineage: Eukaryota > Metazoa > Echinodermata > Echinoidea > Diadematoida > Diadematidae > Diadema > Diadema setosum. The sequence goes on along the minus strand of NC_092698.1, from coordinate 24,593,314 downwards.
CCATGCGTATTGGATGATTTCTTTTTTTTTTCTGTACATGTTCGCCCGTCGAGTGTATTCCAAGCATTCCGCTTCTCGGCCAACATTGATCAGTCGCTCTAATTACCGCCGTCCCGGGTCACGTTTCATTTTTTTTTTTTTTTTTTTTTTTTTTTTTTTGTCCGAGGGCAATATTGGCGAGAGTGTCCGCCAGACAATAACGGAAGCGAGACCCACGTCGACCAGTCAATAACCAGCATAGACGCAAACAGCATGAAAACAACTTTATTGTGCAGAGATAGAGATAGAGATAGAGATGGAGAAACATATAAGGAGAGAGAAAGAAATAGATAGATACAGGTACGTAGATGCAGAGATATAGGTGAGACACTGATAGAGCAAGAAAACAAAACTGGTAAAATAAGAACATGTTTAGACGAAACATAAAGGAGAGTGTGAAAGAAACTTAAGAGATTGAAAGAGCTATCACATAGTAAATGAATATTATTATTATTATATCTCTTATGTAAAGACGCACAAATATGAATAAGAGGCAAATGGCTGTAAGGAAAAACAAAAATTCATGAAAGAAAATTTACTAATGCATCCTCAAAATCTTTATATCTGCAACGTAATATCTGTAGTGCGGTTTGTAATACTGTTATCACGTCTTGCTCTGCCAGAGCGATTCGCAGCCGAGGGCAACTGTGAAGATCATTGATCCCAACACGCAATTTTGATATTGCAACTTAATTACTTCGCAATTTAGGTCCTTACGGATTTTTTCCCTCCGCTTTGAATACATTATTAGATTCGTTAGTTAACACTTAAAGAAACTTAGCACTCGGTAATGCTAAGAAAAAAATCTTTTTGAAGAAGGGAAAAATAAACACCGTGATGGAACGCAAATGTATCTGGAGTTTTGACATTGCATGCCCATCAACCATTTTACTCTCTCTATACACTGGAAATAGACTCGTCTGGTGGCGTCCCACACCTAATAGGACGATATTGAAGCACGCAGATTTATGACCTTCGTCGAAACACGCTTGTAACTACCCCGGTAAGTATACGTAAGCGCCCGCTTGCCACACGCAGGAAATTGAGGGGCATTCACATTGATTTTAGGGTGCTAAACTGCTCTGACATAACGAAAAGAGGGAAAAAAAAAACATGCACAAAAGGCGGATGGTTTCGCGCCCTTAGCTTAACTATGCATAAACTCTGTCTACACCTTCCTATCATTAGTCAAGATTCAAGGGCCAGCGGAATTAAAGCTTGACAGTTGATTAATGCGCCCCATAACACTGCGCAGCAACATACGGACAATTCTTCATCGCGCTGCAATAAAATATCGCCACGACGCTGAACCCCTCACTAAACTCCGCGACGAGACATTCCCTCATTCCACGCCACCTCTTCCCTATTCATTATTCAGTCATATTTCATCATATCCGTAAGCTCCTTTGCAAAAAAAAAAAAAAAAATTGAAGGCAAGCTAAACTAATAAATTCTAATCGACCTATGCTGTTGTTGTTTAGTTGATGTCTTCCTGGATTCACCAATGTGTCTCGTTGTGACGAGTTTCCCACCCGTTGAATTTGACACATGAGCGGCAGGGCGAGATTGCGTGGCGCGTGAAAAATTCCTCCCAAAGTTTTTGTTGTTGTTGTTGTCGTTGGCTGGTTATGATATATCGTAAAGTATGATTCGCAGTTTAGCGTCATCCCTCACCTTCCCTCCCCCTTCCCAAGTAAGGTGTTTTGTGCTGCGATGTACGGAACATGCTCGAGGGAGGCTCAGCGAGATTATCCTTTAGATTTTATGGCATGATACATTGTCGTATACAGAGACCACTTGAGTTTCTGAACTCTTTCAGTGAGATTCTTATGCTTCATCCGCGTTGACAGGGCAGCTTCTCAGGAGGACGGAGAGCATCAGTCTTTCTTGGAACCAAATTCATAACATAGAACACATGATACAATACAAACACGCGCGAGCACGCACAAACACGTAGTAAAACACACTCACACGTATATACATTCACGTGCATTTCTTTTCTTTCCTTCCGGAATGACACATTTTACGGATTCTAACATTTTTCGTAATAAATTTTGTGTCCATAACAGAATAGTAGCATAACCTCACACCCGACCTCACAGCACGAGCATACACTGGGCAATATACCAGCTTTCGGAATTCGGACCCTATTACCACTCCGTACCTCTCCAGAACTTTGGGAGTAACTCTTCATTCTGTTGCAATTAATATCTATAGCTTTCGCATTTTTATGCTTCAGTTGCGGATATGTTATCTTTTTAATTCAGTACGAGAGGTTATTGGGAGATCATCAAGGCAGGTTATTGGGAGATTATTCAAGACTAATATTGGCCACTTTGACACAGGTTTAGGATCTACTGGCTCGCAACTTCTTGCATGTCCCACTATCTTTGACGAACTTGTTCAACTAAAAAAAAAGTAAAAAAGGCAGGGCATGCGTGGGTCTTCGCCTTTAGTGAGAAATCATTTGAAAAGCATATCTTTTAAACGATGCTATCTTTTGCACATCCTTGATACCTACGCAATCAATAGGCAGTGTCTAGAGTGCGCATACACCGCAAATTTTGATGTTACCTATGATTTTTTTTTTCAGATGGCCTTATCACTTTAGTGATTATATTCATTGAAACTATTTTCATCTCACGTTGACCTATGACGTTGGACTATGGCGAGCATTTTATCATGTTTGTAACCAGAAAAGATAGTGGAAACTTACGCAATTTAGCATTTCAGAAGGCTTAGTATGAAATCGCGCATATATTGTTTTATGAGCTTAAATGTGGGATAATCCGAAGAGATCTGCAGCGTTATAGGATTATTGGGATAAACGTTAAGAGGGGGAAATGTCCCTTTCACTTAATCCGTTAAGTATTGTATACTTGCGGCGCCCACAAGGACTGGTGAAGAATGTATCCAATAATAGAACAACACCTTTCAGTAGGCACAATTAAAACAATGCTTAATACATTCTTATTCGACAAGGGGATTTGCTCTTGATTTCAAGGGGGAAAAATTCTCAAAAAGCATCAACTTCAGCTGTCTTATGAGAACGCTAAGAAAAGAATACACTTTGTTTAGGATTCAAACATGCTGACGCTTGATGAGAAACCATTGGAAACAGCACATGCTGATTAGGTCATCCATGAATGAGCAAATGAAATGAATAAATCATATTATATCGTGATTAAAGCTATGTTGGAGTATAGTGGGGTTTTTTTGTCTTCGTATGTTCAAATGAAATGCTGGTGATGAACGAGAGTGACATCACTGTCAAATCAGTAAGACTACTATGTATGCTACGTATTGTTTGTGTGTGTGTGTATGTGTATACGTGTGTGTATACTCGCTTGTATGCGAGTGTATCGTACTTACGGACCACATTGAATATATCAGCTTATACTTTATAGGTAATATGCCCAGTTTGCCGATAGAATGAGACACGTATTGTGGGTCTATTCCACATGATGCTACTGAATAGATATGATAGCGACACTGGTTTATTGGCGAATATCGGAGAAGAGGAAATATTGATCACTGACCTAATTTACTCCATCGGCAACCAAATCACGCTTTCGACTTCGCTGGCAATCTCGTATATTCATTTGAGAGTGGAATAGCGTTGTTTTCGTTGTGTTTTAAGGCTGGATGTGAAATGCACTATATAGCTTGGATTCTCTTATGATGAACATTCCCACTCTGCCCACTTGGAGGCGAGTGCCGAAAAAAACCTCATAAATTCTCGACGAGAATAAACGAATGTCTTTCGGCCGCTCCTTTGGGCACGAGGGGATGAATTGATTGCACTGATCGCATCAACACATCTTTCCCCGCGCTTCATTTGTTGTCTCGGCACCGCAGCTCGTGTACTCCGCTGGATTTCAGCTCTCAAGAGATGTATTTCCGGGCACAGTCTGCCTCCATGGCTTTCAAGTACAAAACGACCAAATGTTGCGCGCTTTCCTCGTGTGCAGATGGATTAGTGTTTATATCTTGTATCAATGTTTAACCACAACATGCATACCCATAAGGGGAATTCTGGCCATTAATTTCTGGCACGTCGACTATTAACGGGAGAGGAAGAAATTTTCGCACTCAAGTAGGTTCTCTTAACTCCACAAGAAGGGGAAAATATTGAAATACGATATTTTAAACATTTAATATAACATTTGATAGTAGAAATCACATCTGTATACCCTATAAAAGTTCTCACGTATTTAACGTGAGAGGTGCTGATATTAAATTTTGTGTCCATTTCAGAGAGCCACATTAAAATGCGTTGATGGGTAATTCGTGATTCGCTGCAATCATGCGCTGCTAAAAAAAAAAAAAAAAAAAAAAAGTGCGGTAGGAATACAATTCTGCCATTAGATGAAGCCATATTCGATTTCCCTCAAGATAACAAGCAGTGCTCATCTTCCTTGATTGTCTCATGTCGCGCCTTGCTCGGATTTCTTGCGGTTAGTTAAAGGAAGATGATAAAACCTTTATCATAGCCCCCACCTCTTTCCCTTTTACTGTGAAATGAAAGCGTTGTCAAGATAATCGAGAGTGAAGGCAATGCATTTAGCCCAATTCTGTCTCGAGTCATTCCAGACGCTGATGGAGATGAGAGGCAATTATGTCCTCATCATTCTGTCCAACATGATCGCCCGTTTTCAAACTTATTTCGTCTTCAGGATGTTGGCACGGGGTATGTGTGTACCATTCGGGGGGGGGGGGGGAGGGGGTAGGGTGGCATTAAAAGACTGCACGTCGAGGTTAATCGTTATCACCACGTTCTATTGTTAGAAGTGAAATGGATTGAACATTATCTAGTATTTCCAGTCCCTTTTAAATGAAGTTTACTTGTTGAAAGCTTGCTTGTTGATAGAACATTCTCCGCATGATGAGGATCTAACAATGTATCTATAAAACATAATCAGAGTCTGACTATATTCCAGCGCGCCCCATACGGTTCGTATTATCTGCTCGCTAATAGGACTTTCCAAGTGAGGCGATATAATAGATATGTTTGATGCATGAAACAGGGGCAGCAAATGACAGCGTCTGCGATCTACGTTTACATGACGTATGCAATGCAGTACGCTTCTGACGCTGCACATCTGGTCAGAGTTGACTAAAGAATAATAAAACTGCACTGAACTGAACTGACGTAAACCGAGAAGACAATGAAAGTGAACTTCACTTTTACGCATTGGTCTTCGTGGGAGATCAATGTGAAAATGTCTTTTATGCATGAAGCTGTTTTGTTCCTTTTGTCAAGGCAAAATATTAGTCATGACAGCAAACGAAAATATGCAAATGGAAATATTCTGCTACTTGAGAAGCTTGTCCTTGGATAAATTAAATGGTAAAATTTCTGTCGCTATTACACCAAGAATGCAAATCATTCCAATATGACTTCTGAGCCATATCATGTATACATCATTTTGTAGAAAAGGAGATAACATAAGGCGACATTTGAATGTGGCGGGGAAAATTATGTATAACGGGTGCGCAATATCATCTCGGAGGGGTAGAAGAGGAAGGAGGAGGAGAAGATGAAGATGAAAAGGAAGGAGGAGTGGAAGAAGGTGATCAAGAAGAAGAGGAAAAGAAGAAGGAGAGAAGAGGATGGATGATAAGGAGGAGAAGACGGTACAAGTTTCACTTTGGTTCAGCAATGGTCACGATGGTGCATGATGCTTTATAATCATGCCAACTCTCCCCGTAAGTCATCAAGCATGGATAGTGCTGATGATCATGATGACGGCAATAATGATGATGATGACGACTATGCTACTGCTGCTACTGATGATGACGATGATGACTAGGATATGATAATGATCATGATATCAATATAAGCAAGGAAAATTATTTTTCTGAGAGTGATAACAATTAAAGCGATGTGGAAAATAATTATGTAGTGCATCAAGAAAATTTTTGGCTTACACAAAAAAAAAAAATCTAATTACACAAAATATCTCATTCCTTCAGGCTTTGCTCTAATTCTGTTGAATTCAGGCACTGTATAGCGTGTTTTAATTATTTCAGTCGATGAAGGATAATTTATGTTCGTCTGTTTGTTGTTGATGTTGTTGTTGTTTTACATAGACCTTCTACTTGTATATTCCAGATGGTGAACAAATCAAAGGTCACCTTCAAATGCGAAGCGTCGCGTTACAATAATTCTCGTTTCTGTTTTGCTTCATACTGTCCTTCACTCAACAGGATGTCCCATATCAGTGATAATGACACGGTCCGAGGGGACATACTTCCGGCTACTAGTACTTTCGGGGTCGACCATGAGTTCATTGGCACGTGGCATGCAAAGCCGTGTAGGAATAAAACGAACCCACATAGCCTTTTACCTTGCATTATTCAAGCTACATACACATGCAAATATGTTGTCTATTGTTTATGAAGGACTTGTTTGTCTTGCACTGGCCGGGGAAGGTATAATGTTCGTGTAATAAGGAGGTGATGTGGGACAGACGCATACAAGACGCGGAAAAAGTTTTGACGTCCATCATAACATAATTATTTATTTATAAGACAAAACTGAACTGAACTGAACTGAACTGAACTATTGGTCACTGGAAATTAGATTACACTACTGACGTTTCCACTTCCCTTACTACCCGAGTGAACCTTACTACCCGATATTCTTTTATAAACTGTATTACAAGGACGTTCATTATGACTTCATTGGAAGCAGGGTTCATGCATACCAACCAAAGAAGAGCAAATTCATATCAGAATTTAAAAAAAAAACGAAAACGAATGGAGTTAATTGACAAACGCCCTCGTACAGTGCCTTGTTTCTTTTCATTTACAGTATAATTTCAATAACGGCTGGTTTTGAGCAAAAAACAAGCCTTTCAAATAAGCCCGTCTCCTTTGTCTCGGTGAATGAAAAAAAAAGAAAAAAGCCAAGTTATGGTAACATGTTGTGCGCATTAATACGTGATGACATACGGATGTGTTTGGCCATTCTTGCGGCACGATTGATGAGGGTCCGCTTTCCAAACAAGACCTGTTGTCATTTTTCAAAGGGCAGTGGCATTTAAAAGCTGGCTGCGTCGCAAAAACATGAGAGGCACACACAATATCAGCTAATATAACACGGCAGGCATCGTGATGTTGCCAGCTGGGGATGAAACACTGGATTTTAGCTGCAAGATGTCTTCGATGCCGTTTACCTTTTAAAATGATATTACAATTTGTTTGTCTGATAACATTTGTTCCACTGTCATATTGGCGCTGGTATAGCCCGTTGATCAAATTGGTGGACAAATTCGCGATGACAAAATCCTAGATTTGACATTACGAAAAAAACATATCTGCCTTGTGTCTCCTGCGTTCTGGGATGCTATACGTAGCTCTCAGATGTAGGTCTTACACCGTGTTATGATAATATCAGACTTGATAACAACAACAACGAAAAAAAAAATCGTTATTTGTTAAATGAGCATACAGTTGCAAAATAAATGCTAGAAATGTCAATGATAGCGATTGTTGGTGTAGCGGTTTATATTTAGTTGTCCACATATGGCAAGTATACAACATTTCTATTTTTTTTTTCTCCTAACTTCATTTCATTTTTATTTCGTTTGCGTTTTGTTCTATGGGAAGTCAGAATGACATAGGATTCTGGAAGAACTATTGTATTACTCGTCAGAGTACGCTCACTACACCATTATTAGGCCACGGGAGCTTTAGGGTGCGTTCGAGCGCTCCCCTAAAGCGAACTGTACCGTACCGTACCCGCGCCAGAGGAGCATTCGAACGCTCCTAAAGTGTACCGTACCGTACTGTACCGAGCCAAAAGTGGACCACTTCCCGATGTGCTCCAAAAGCGTACCAAAGCGTACCAAAAGTTCGTTGTAAAGCATGCGCGTATCATGCGCATACGTCACAATGCAAAAACATCATTCTCTTTGTTCTGGACAGCTGTAAGTAGTTCAAGCGCCAGGGGTGAATGACATTCTTGCTACAAACAAGCGTGACCTTTCTAAAAATAACTCGTGAGTACGCTTTCTCCACAGAGCGCTCGAACGCTCCAAAATTGGCATGGTACGGTACGGTACGCTTTAGTTCAGTTCGCTTTGGTTCGCTTTAGAGCGTTCGAACGCACCCTTAGATTTTAGACGCGCGGACGTTCAAAGGAAAAAAAACATGTTCTGAGCGTGCGCAGTAGCGCGCGTAAAGTCAATCTATTTTTAGCTTGCGTCGCCGGAGTTTTTCAGTACGCGTATAATGGCTATTTTCACGTCCGCACAGTTTGCGACTTAAGGGCTTTTTACACTTGTAAATTTTTGCTTAGCCCCGGACTATCGGTGGGGCCAAGGGGGGGGGGGGGGGGGGGGGGGCTTAGCCCCACCGATAGTACGGGACTATCCTTAGCCCACTTTCTGTTTACACTCGTTTTAGCCAAAGTGGGCTAGCCCCACCGATAGTACGGTACTATCTGGCCCTGCAAAATAGCAGGGGTTAGCACCGCAATTGCGGTGCTAGCACCGCAATTGCGGTGCCAAGCAAGTGAGTGTAAACAGAACGAAAAAATAATCCTGGGCTAAGCGACGGAGACGAAGTGCGACCCTCACTGACCAATCAGAAACGAGGTAATCAAGTGCTGCCGGTGCGTGCGTGTACGAGTACAGTACACAGCGTAATTATGAATATTCATGTGGTTTGGAAAGTCCGGGGCTAAGAAAGACGAGTGTAAAAAGGTCAGTTTTCTCCTATAGCCCCGGACAAGAGATAGTACGGGACTAATTGGCGAGTGTAAAAAGCTGAAAAATTGGTACGGGACTAACGATAGTCCTGGGTCAGAGAAAGTCCGGGGTTAAGAAACACAAGTGTAAAAAGCCCTGTAGAGAGCTTCTTCATGCACTGATCATATGGGGGCGCGATTTTGTTTTTTATACGTTGCGTCCCAGCGTAATCTAAAGCTACTTTTCCACACGACGCAGGGAGAGGAGAACGTCCAGCGCAAGCGTCGGCTCAAACGTCCGCGCGTCAAAATCTAAAGCTCCCTATTATTCGGCACACGTTGTCACATGTCATTGCATTTAATAGGATATCATGTCGACTGACGCTCACTATCAAGCACACATAAACACACATAGGGCTATTATTTTGTTTTCGCATCCCAGGTGCGGTGAACTTCTCATGCGAAGAAAATAGCAAAAGAAAAATCGATTCAGACCTTTACTCTAAAGTACCTTGTGCCCTACCCGAAAGTCTTACAGTAGCAAGCAGATTTGGCGGATAATCGAGTGGTATTACAGTGGGCGAACAATCCAAGTACGATGTCATCTCATATACTGTTCCTAATTGATTTGTAAGCACTAAACTTTCGATAAAGGTAAAGGAAATCAAATTCCAATAAGACGAAAAAGAAAAAAACAACACTAAATTTTGGCTTATTGCAATACACCTAGTTTAAGAAGTAATAAAACTGAGATATCACTGCATATTGATGCTGACAGTGTATTGGATAGAATAAGACATTCAAGATTTTGCCATCAGCAGAAACCAGTTTTGATAAGATCATTGGGTAAATTCTTCATAAAAGGTATATTTGCGCTCAAAGTTCTCAAGTAACTGATGAAAACTGAAAGGAGTATTAGAACACATACAGCAATTTCATGCCACTCTCGAAAGGGCATCGCCCTGCAGATATATCACATGATTGCTTTGTCCTTGGGCATTTACCGGGAACTCTGCCACTGACACTGAAAAGCCTTGATTAACCTGTAGTTTGCTGCCGAAAGCACAAACAAACAAACACACAAACAAACAAACAAACAAACAAACAAACAAACAAACAACAACAAACAAACAAAACAAACCCAATGACATAAACAGAAAAACGACAATAACCTTCACAACAACTTACTAACAATCAAAATTAAATTGCAGACATCTGTCTAGATCTCATTCCGAGTGTACTTGGATATTAGTTATCTTTGTCAAGAATCATTTCTTATGATTTTACATTTATTTCGCGAGCATAGCTGGTGAATACGACGACGTGAATAACCACCATTATTGGTTGTCATGATTACCATGATTTCAACCTTTATTAATAAAAAAAAATCATCTTCATAAATTTCGTGAAAGAGTCACTATCAAGTTCATCGCAAATAATTCTGTCATCATTATTCATGATGATTGATCACGCAGTATTTCCTTTGAGCCGTTATATTCATCGCAACACAAGTATAACATCGCTCTTCAGACCTATATGTTCTTATATAATCTATACTCGTATTTCGAATACGCCGCTTCTAACATCTCAGTCAGTGTTTGTCTCGTTCCCACTATAATTATGTGGTATCCCCCCCCCTCTCTCTCAATCACTCTGTCTCCCTATATATATATATATATATATATATATATATATATATATATATATATATATATATATATGGCTGTGTGTGCGCGAGCGCGTGGTGCATGTAATTCATGGATGATAAAACTATCTTGGTTGTGTGAATTTGTTTGTTCTCAATTTTGAAAGTCATCGGCGCTTTTGAGCCTTTTTTCTTTTTTTCTGGCGTGTATAAACACTGTTCGCTTTGTCATACCAGTATATTATACACCATTCATCTTTTCATAAGCACTATGTACTTCCCCACGAACACAATAGCTTTGAAATCACGCAATATCCAGTGAAAGAAACGAGCTGAATGACCATTTCATCGGAAATATTGTAAATGACGCTGTCAAAGCCGTAGACTCGACGTATTCCCAATAAAATTTCAAAAAAAAAAAATTCGGTTAATCAACGTCAGTATTGCCTAGTTACTTCTGAACAAATTGATGCGATGTTTATTGTGCGAGCAGTGTATAGCTGTTTTACAGCACCTCTCTATTGCATTGTCACCGGTACACGCATAATAGTCGAATGCAATATAAATGGGATGAACAACTGTCATCCGAGCGATGCTGGTTTAATTTAAAAAAAAGCACAAAAAAAAACTCAATCCATCCCCACAAACAAAATTGATTGGATCATGAAATTATCAGGTTCACATTTCACAAATCATTGTTGTAAGGTTATAGGAATAATGTAAGTACAACACACGGCTCAAATCTTGACATTCCAGCGATTCGTCACTTCTTCATCACGAATTGTGTGCGCGTGTGTGTGCGCGCACGTGTGTGTGTGTGCGTGTGTGCGTGTGTGCACGCGTGTTTTGTTTTTTTTTTAATAATAAGGATTATTTGTGTAAAGGGAAAATGATTTTTTGTGAAAATTTATATAGGAAGAATATTTATTTAGTGAAGCAAATTATGGAAAAAGATCGTATGAGATCAGCAGTATATTTTCACAGGTTAGGATTAGATAGTGAAAATATAGTTAAAGTTTGGGAAATAGGGGAGGTTGTTGTAAGAAGCCAGAAATTTGAGGGAAATATATATGATTTTTATTCTGTTGATAAAGAGGAATATAATATTTCTTTGAAAATTTTTGAGAATGTAATTTTATTGAAAGATGTTTCAGTTAGAAAGGTGTATGAACTCTTTGTTACAAATTTACAGCAATTGTATGTTTTACGAATGAAAGATGGCCAAAATGATTATTTGTTTTCGAAAAAGGAAATTACACATATATTTTTAAGACCAAGAATGACAACACTTCTAACAAAACTTAGGGAATTTCAGTATAAATTATTACATGGAGTTGTTTATACAAAGGAAAATCTTTTTGAGTTTGGTTTCGTTGCAAATAACCGGTGTTCTTTTTGCGAGCAATCGGTAGAAACATATAAACATTTATTTTGGGATTGTGTGTATGTTAAGAATTTGTGGCAGGAAGTGATAGATAGGTTTGAGATGGCAGATCTTCGAAATATAGAGTGGAGAGACGTTCATTTTGGTGTTACGGGAAGGGATCCAAAAGTCAAATTTTATAATACAATAATTTTTATTTTGAAATATATCATTTTTAGATCTAGGTCGGAGGGAAAAATTCCTACTTTGGAGGAAATTTGTAAAAGAATAATAAGTTTTCGGGATGAAGAAAAAGAAATTGCTATAAAAAGAAATAAGTTGGGATTACATTTGCTGAAATGGGAAAATGTTTCTGAATTTGGAAATCGTTTTTATTAGGAAGGAAGGTGGTATCGCTTCGGGTGTGTTTTGTGTGTGGGGTGTATGTGTGTATGTGCGTTTTTGGTGTTGGTGTGTATGTGTGTTGGTGTTTGGGGTGTATGTGTGTGGTGGTTGTGGATGTATGTGTTTGGGGTTGTGGTGGGGGTGTGGGATAGGTTTGAGTGCATCGGGGTTGGTGGGGGATGGGGATTTGATTTCAATGAAATGATTTCATTCTAGTTTGTATAACGTATTTTTGTTGCTTTTTTTTATGTATATACCCTTGTATATATATATATACCCTTACATACTCGATTTATAATCGAGTTGTTATGTTGGAGAGAGATGATTGGCAGTATAAGTATACCATAGTCAAAGATACATATATATATATATATATATATATATATATATATATATATATATACATTTTTATTTTGTACATGTCAATACTTTCTCGTGAAGAAATGGTCAGTAGGATTGATTTATAATCGAGTTGTTATGTTTGAAGGGAGATGATGGGCAGTATAAGTTGGTAATGGATTTGTCTTTTGAATGGCATTTGTACCGTTCTTATGTTCATGTTACACCCAGAATGGGTTGATTTATGATTAATTTGAATGAAATCAATAAAATATCATTGAAAAACAAAAAGTGTTTGTCAAACTTTACTGTTGTGATTAATAGCCCCTCATTTTTAAAGGTGAAAAACAGTTTCCAGGTGATTGCAGAAACTGTCCATTTTGCTCTAAAATGGAGACACGTGGATAAGAAACGTAACGTGATTTCAGTTGAGTAAACTACGAAAATGCAAAATACTGGCTAAAAAGGTTTGCCACAAGTAGATTGCGATCTCGGAGCATTCCCGTTACTACGTGATGTTGCGGAGTGATATTTTGTAATCGAGTACATCTATTAAAATATATCGGGCCATAGCGGCATCCATCACACGAGAGCGAAGCTCACGCGCAGTTAGCTGCATGCGATTCAACACAACTGCTAGGCTGGCACGATTCGCTCTTCACGTACAAGTTAAGTTCTACCATCCCACTGTTGAACGGGGAGGGCGCTTCAGGAAAAAACAAGTTTTGTACTACGACTAATATTCTTGAATTCTTTTGATCTCAAAATACTCCAAAACAACTCACTAGCAAGGCAAATCACGTCAGCCAGATAAGTTTCTTTGGTAGAGCCTCTCGATGCATTGCAAGCAAATTCCAAAAGGTGGAAGATGAAGTTTTGAGCTAATGTGAGAACTATGTTTTAGCTTTAAGGTAAAATAGCCAAATCAGGTTGTGGTAAAACACACGATGTTATTCCTTGCCATCACCTGAGTGCTGTTTCATGTCTTTGCGACACATGAGGATCCGATCAAATCTGTTTGGGCCCCTGAGGTTTGAGGATGTTTTAATCCATTTTGTAACTCATGCGTCCTGTCGCAAAAGATTGCTGCTCGGCAAGAGCAATCCGTCGCGGGCCGGAGGTAAAATGGAAATGTTATGGACGGCTGAAACGTGTACGACATGCGAGTACACTCGACCCCTTTTACCTGTCACTTCCCTTCGCTCGCGTCTCCATCTTGCGTCTGAAAGATCTTAAGAGGAACATAGGAGGCGCCTTTCTTTTGGTCCTCCCGCATCCTCCGTCATTTTAATCCCGCTATTATTGTTCCGCTCTTTGTCCGACTCCACGAGCCTATATATCCAATCATCAGCTGTGGCATATAGTGTATGCGTTTCAATATCAGAACTATCTCTCCCTCTATCTGTCTACTTATCAATCCGTCTCTCTCTCTCACTCTCTTATATATATATATATATATATATATATATATATATATATATATATATATATATATATATATATATATATATATATATATATATATATTTACATATAAAATATATATTCATATATACAATATGCTTCTTTATACTGCATTAAGTCAAGGTCCACATAATTATGTTGAGATTTAATGTACTGACGTATTGGTTCCATAAAAGCAAATAAAAAGAATTGTACTGTATTTTGGCCAATAAGTTTACACATATTGTATATATGCTTTTAGATGAGTTACATGTTTGAATTTAAAAAAAAAAAAAAACCAGACATATAATTTATTGGCCAAAATGCATAACCAGTGCGTTTTTATATATACATAATATATGTTTGACATTTTGTAAGTTTAATCTTTTTACTGATTTGAAACCGTTCCAGTTTACCTTTCGGCGCGGAGTTAATCGAGGCCGGGTCGTTGTAATTTTTTTCTTCTTCTTCTCAGAACCGTGTGGAAATCTGAGTTATCAGCGAAACGCTAATGGGAGCTGAAATGGAGGGTGATGTGATTAACCACCGCTGTCATGTTTCATTAAGGACCCGCATTTGACACACAAGAGATAGATAGAGAAAGAGAGTGAGAGATTTGGCGTACGTGTGTGCATGAATGTGTAACATTTGGCACACCCGCAGATAAAAAAAAAAAAGGTGTCACCCGTTTTACACTCCTTTTCAGTACAAGGCGGATATGTGATGCGTTGTAACCTACACCTGCGAGCAAACTGCTTTTTTTTTCTCCAAGACGCGATACAAAGATTGTGTTCAGCATGATACTATCATCGATTTCTTTTTCTTTTGATGTTATGCGAAAAAACAACAACTTTAGATTACAACGGGTGTATAATCCCATCGCGTGGGTTGCTGCTTCGTCAATCTGTCTCTCTCAGTGTAATCCCCTCCCCGTTCTTTGTCTTTTGTTCACCCTCTTCTTAATACTTCTCCTTCTTCTCCTTTTTTTTCTATCTTTTCCCTCTCTCTCTATCAGAGCTCAGTGTGATGCAGATATATATATATATATATATATATATATATATATATATATATAACACCCACACAATTCTCATTATAGAATCACGCTCTCGTTCGCACTTTCTCATACCTCTTTGTTTTGCAGCCCTTATACACCTTGGAGGCAGACGCTATGTTGTCATGGCAACCATGAAACAAATATTGAAGTCGTGATTATATCATACAAATTGCTGCAATTCCCTGATCAAATTTCTCAGATGTGCATATATATTTCTTTTCTTTTTCGCCCGTGAGATTGTAATTTCTTTTTTTTTTATTTCAGCTGGAAAATTCAGATACGGTAGAGGATGCCTTTTCAGCAGTCAAGACAAGACGAATGATGACCTCTTTTGTAGCGCTGAGCCATTCTTGTGTTGCTTTGTCTTTCCGCGCAAACAATGTCATTCTTAATTAGGTTCCATTCCTTCTTGAAAGGCACTCAGTCGGTAATTACATCGGAGACAACAATTAGGAGTTCGTACCATTTTTGTATCTCATTAGTTTCGATATAAATCTACTTGATTAAGACCGTGGAACATGACATTTTCATATATTAACCGCTGCCTTGACGCGCTCCAAGCACAACAAAGGGAGACCGGAGGGGCAGGAGTAGAGTCAACTATATGCCTTCTCAATAATTCTTCAATTTGGTCGTTGTCTAGGCTTAGCTGCTCAGTATCGACCAAAAAGATGTTAAAAAATACAGAATAAAAGAAATAGGTGTATCTGAAGGGCTGCAAGGTAGTGAGCAACGAATTTCAATCACATCAGACTTTATCAGATTCAGATAGCGATATCGAACCACAGGAATCTGTTTTTTTTTAAACCATTCGTACATTTTAATAATATTCCTACGTATTTGCTTTAGGTATTGATACACAATGTTCATGATCTTTTCTCGTTTTTTTTTTTTTTTTTTTTTTTTTTTTTTTTTTTTTTTTTGGTTGTACAGTTACCGACCTTTTAAAGAGGTAGTTCATAGGTAGTTCCCCTTTCTGGTCGTCGAGGGCGCCCATATCGCATTTTTCGTTTGATAACTGTAGGCAACAGTTTAGTAGTCAGCACGGAATAGTATACACTCTCTCTTTTACATTATTCAATTGGGCTCAGATGACGGCAAAAGATAAATCATTGTTTCCATGAGCTATTTATCGATTGCATTGTATCATTCTTTCCCGAAAAAAGAAAAAAGAAAAAAAAAGAGAAACGATGAGGGCTCGCCACGCGTATGTCGGTGTGAAATTTCTATTTTCATGAAGCTGATCGTGGTGTTGTATCTTTGAGACTCGCCATTGGCAAACAGGATGATATACGCGACAAGACCGGCAGCCCATGAATGTATTCATGACGATATCCTTTTCAAGCGACATATTTTTTTTCTGAATTGGAGAGACAGCCGTTATGAACACCTAACCTTGGGGTAGGATCTCCGGTAGGACCTAGACTGAGATGACGATAATGACCCACTTGAGGCTTTTTGTAAATATTTCGTGCCAGCTCGGATGACAAACCCTTAATCTACTCTCTCTTTTTTTTTAATTCCCCAACCTCTCCATCGACATTGAATGAAGGTTAAAGAATTTTCTTTCAGACTCCAGATCTAGTACGTTTTTATTGTATTTCTCTTCGTAAGGGGGGGGGGGTGGAGTTCATCCGGGGTCGCTTACTTCTGTTTCAACAACAACCAAAACAACGCTGACAAAGAAACGCAATATACCGGTGGCGGGAAAAAAAAAGTAGAGTGTGTGATAGCAGTAGTGAGAATTGACCTGAGATGACGCCAGAAAGAGGACGGAGGATTGAACTCAAGATGTGTGTGTGGGGCGGGGTGTCAATTAATGGTATTAATAACACCGACTAATGCCTCTCCAACAATCTACCAAAATGATTGCACAAGCACGCTGCACACTCGACACACATAAAACATTACCGTATAGGGCACACGGAATTGTCCTTGCTGGCACACATCTGTTGACGAAACGTGCTCAAGAAATGTTCAAGGCATGTAGACGTTCTTTGGAGATTAGGACGATTGCAAAGGTTGGTCATAAAAACGACAAATTCTCTTTGACGAAGATGAATGGTTTGTCACGCTGCAGCGTCTATAAAGACCAATTCAATGTTCGACATGACTGAGCACACTAATAAGAATTAACGCCATTAAAGGGTGTGTACAGTTCTGGTCGAGGTGAAGATTTAGCTTTTAACATTTTGTGAGATATTCAGAAATCACTCTATGAGATGTCAAAGAGCATGCAGTTCTAAGGGGTATCAAAAGTTTATTCGATGAAAATCGGTTTTGAAATGGCTGAGATATCCAAAAATAAGGTGAAACAAAGAGATACTAATAAAGTTGGGGCATGTCGCCTTTTATTATTAGCACTTTTTTTGATATCTCAGCTATTTGAAAACCAATTTTCATCAAATAAACGTTGAATCCTTCTTAAAATTACATGCTCTTTCATATTTCACAGAAGGCTTTTCATTATCTCACTTAGGAATGTTCAAAACATGAATCCCTACCTCAACCAGTACTGTACAGTCCCTTTAACATAAACTAGAAAAATCTTTTTCCTCAGATGATCTGATTAAAAAACAACAACAACATCTCTGGCAAACAATTTTATTGGAAACAGTATCGTAAGCCTCCAAATTCAATTTTTGTAATAGGCCCTAAAGACGTACACAATATACATTGTTCTGAGTAACTCAAACTCTTAATTTTTCTGCAAGCTCAGCCTGACCGTAAGTCCAAATGTCTCCTCGCCCCCACCCCCACCCAACTCATGCCCCCCTTAGCTAACAAAATGTGTGCCATCACTGGACTGAACGTGTTGTCAAAACAACAAAGTCTTGTGTTTGGTATGACGGTAGTCTTTGGCAGGTGCTTGTTGTCGGTCCTCAGCGACACCTCTCCCGTGCCGCACCCTTAAGCAGCCACGGTGTGTAAGGCAATAGTCCCTGGCACACTCCAGCGGAGATGGTGTGGGTGGTTACCTCGCGCGGAACTTTAGGCAAAGCTTAAGTTTTCCTGTTTTGGGGGGTGGGTTAAGTTCACTCAATGGAAATTTGAGGGGTAGATTGTGATTACGGAAGAAGTTGGCATTCTTTGCAAGCAGGAAGAGAGAGAAAAGAGAGAGAGCAAAAAGTGGGAGAAATATTAAAAAAAATGTGTGTGTTTGTACGTGTGTCAGTGAGTGTATGCAAGTGTGCGAATGGGAGAGATGCCCATACAGGGACTAACTGAGTAAGATACGGAGGGAATGATCAGTCTGTAAATGTTCTCAGTCATCCAGGTAAAGCAGATCATGAACTACATCAGTAAATCTAGTCAACTGGACTTACATGTGTTTTGGTCCAGTTGACTAGATTTACTGTAGTTCATGAGGGAGAGATAAGTTGTAGGTGTGAGGAGGTCGAAGGTTGAAAAGGTCGTCGCATGACGAATTTGAATTGCTGCGTTTATTCAACATAGTTTTCCTTTCCAAATGAAAGTGTATTAAATTGTCCAAACTCCCCTTTTCATAAGAGTGAATACACCAGTCAGTGAAGCCTACTTTTGAATTATTATGTTCTCAGCTATTCCCTCAACCCCTTTTAGGAAACCGCCGCAATACTCGGAAGGAAAATTATGGATTTAAAGTAAGATGAAGTCTGGATGATCTCCATCTAATCGAAGTAGAATTGACGGCATGTGTAGGTTTAAGGAGACAGAAGATAAATTTTCGCGGCATGCGGCAGTAACACTGATGCTCGTATCGGAAATCGATTCGCACCGGGGTAGGAAGTAGCCGTCTGATAAACACCCTTAAGTCGGTTCTAGGTATTCTATCACTGTTTCCGCTTTGCCGATTTAGAGCTTAAACGATACTAACTGTTTTATCGAAATGATCGATCTTTTCCGTCTTACCATTTCTGAATCTTAAATACCAAGCAAAGGCGGACAGATTTTTTTTTTTTATGTGTGACAGAACCTGTTCACTGTTATACATTATCATGTCTTTTTATTCATTTCTCTATCAATTCAAACTCAACTGCCTTAGGGCCGTTCTTGAACTTTACTACGCAGTGAAATCAATCACCCTTATTCCTGTTTTAAATTTCCATAATAATCATATACTAAAGAAGGAATTAAAGCAAAAACGATTTTGACAACATTCTGAAAAAATAGATACACCTCCACGCATTTCTGCGTAATCCTCTTGTATAAGGATGCCCTTCAGACTATGAGCAACAATTTGACCGTATGCAGTCATACAAAGATTAAGATATTAATGATTACATTCATCTGAGACATAGACAGTTAAAAGTAGTACAGAAAGATTGTTTGAAAAGTACAGAATATTGAGGGAGGAAGTATCAGTGTACGAAAGTTTGACCAAAAAAAAAAAAACCTGACGAAGACCCGTACAAAAAGTCAAAAGATGGGCATCATTAAAGGCAATAAGTTAACTACTGCAACGTCTGCTAGCTCTTCCATCGTCACGATTACACAATACATTACATAGATATCATGAGTCAAAAAAAAATATATTATATACATATATATACATATATATATATATATATATATATATACATATATATGTGTATGTGTGTGTGTGTGTGTGTGTATTTGTGTCTTGTGCTGATCACATATTCATATACATAAATACAGGTATATTTTAAGAGAAGAGAGAGAGAGAGAGAGAGATACAGTAATAGGGAGAGTATAGCTATCTTGAGAAGATATGAACACATTGATTCATCCGTTGTTTTTTTTTTTGGGGGGGGGGGCGTGTATGTAGGGCCTATAATCCTTCTGATGATTTTTTTTTTTGTACGCACAAATTACCAAAAAGAGTATGTATCATAATATGATAAATGGATATGTTTTTGAATATATATATATATATATATATATATATATATATATATTATATGTAAACATAAATATGAATAATACATTTATATATATATATATATTTATTTACTTATTTATTTAATATATTGTGGAACACAATGAAGAGAACCTTCGTCATACTACACACACGCTTTCATAATTATCATTGTTCTAGTCTCTGCAATGACGAGAGAAATAAGACTCTTTTTTTCTCCCTTTTTGCTCAGAATGTATATATACATAGAGACAATCGCATCAGATGGAACATAATGAAATTCCGTTGCCATTTGAATTTCCACTTCTCTGAACTTACATCATGGGGTGTTTCCTTCGGTTTAAATTGGACATAATCTCTTTTGATTGAAAAAAAGATACCGGTTGTAGTGTACGAAATGGGAGATTTCCGATTGTAAAACAATTCAAAAGGAATTTGCATCACCGCGCGGCGTAAAGCAGATCGCTGCCAAGATCACGTTGTAAGAGAAGTCCCTTAATCGCTTGAAATGTCATGAAATTGAAAAAAAAAAAAGCATCGCAGACACAAATACTTAATTGTTCTTCGTCCCTGCCTCAAGACAGGCAGTAGATTGTGGAGTTCGGCACGTACAGCTGTACGTAGAAAGAGCGTCATAACCTTTAGAAGCTTTTAGAGGATTTCGCTGCAGAGATAAATCCCAAATCTCTTGTGAGATGATCATAGATTGAAAAAAAAAAGTTTGAAAAACTTAAAAAACTAACAGTCTAAAAAGATGAGTTGAAGCCGCATAAGTTCATGAGTAATCCTTACCTTATACCATGCAAGTGATAATTCGGCAGGGTACGAATAAGATGTTTACATCTGCATATTACACTTGGCACTTTCCCCGACGCTGTCTATTTCTGTCTCTGTATTTCTGCATTAATTCTGAGCAACCTCACCGCGCAATTTCCCCAATGTAACTGCTGCAATGTGAAAGAATCATCATCCCCAAACCACGGTCCCAAGGAATTGCAATGGATTCTTCCTATCATTTCGCCAGCGTGCAGCCTGCAATTCTGAGCGTGAGCGGTTTACTGGCCAGGCCTTACAATGTCATCCTCCGTTGGTTAATGAACAAGCGGGAGAAAGAAAAGGAGAGAGAGAGAGAGAGAGAGAGAGAAGGGGAGTAGGAAAGGGGAGCTCTGAAGCATGCATTGTTCAGTCAGATACCGTCCCTGTATAGGCGTTCGTCACAGTCAACAAGGCAGAGCGCGGTACGCCAGCGCACAGGTGCAAGCTTTACTTCGTTCTAGATTCTTATTTGACATGTCTAAAGCGATCGTGATGGAATGCTCCTTAGTCAATCATCAAAAAAAGAAAGGCTCTATAACATTCCGAAAATTTCATCTCCCCCGACGATCAGGTAAATCTCAATTTTGTTCTTTCTCTCATTTCGTTCGATGGCTTTATCATGTGCCATTATCGGTGCCTGGAAGACTTTGTGCCGGTAAGAATATTTGCACTTCGCTGTTAGCGCGACAGGAGAACGCCGCGGCATGCACCTGCCTGTATTCTCAATCAAAAAGGGTGTAAACAAGAGTACCAGTCATCCTTGTGAGGGGAGAGAGTGGAAAAAGGGGGAAAATCGTGATCCCCACACACTAAGAAATCAGGGTTCAAAATTGAACCTCTAGGCGTGATGCAATAGCAGCACCCCTTTTCCCTCAAAATTTGAACCCCTGTTTAGGGTTCAATTTTGAACCCCATAAAAATGAACCCTTTTCCCTCAAAATTTGAACCCCTGTCTAGGGTTCAATTTTGAATTCCATAAAAATGAACCCTCTGAGTTCAAAACTGAACCTCAAGGTTTATTTTTTGCACCCAGGCAGGTTAAAAATTGAACCTCTGAAGGATACATTGTTTAACCTCAAGGTTGTAGAAAGGTTCATTCTTCCACCCAAAAGGGTTAATTCTTGAACTTTTCAGATATCAAAATTGAACCCTTTGCGGTGCATGTACGCTCCCTGGTTTTTATTTTTCCTCCTTAATGGGTTACATATATTATATATATATATAATACATGCATTAAATAGACATATATATAATATACAATATTACATACAATATTATATATATATCCTGCTGAAATATTGGAGATGTTCAAGCTTAAAGTACAGCACAGTGTTCACAGTTGTTCAATCAAACACATACTCCTTAACAATGCCACCACCAATTCATTGTACATGCTGCTCATACTTCATGTTTGGCACACATTTTGTACAGAGAAATTAAAACATCTCTGCATCACAGATGATTACATTTCATGTTTGTTTAATAAAGTCTTGGGATGATCAAAAACGAGGAAAATCAAATAAAGAGAAAATCCCCATTTTCGTACATTATCTAAGTACAGTTCATCATTTGGTACATACAAACTTGTCACTTTCATTTGTCAAGATGGATGCATTTCTGCATTCACACAAAAATGCACATGTATTGATTTTAAAGGCTAGGTTTTTATCATTCAAAACAAAAATTAAGTCAAATCAAGTTTTTGCATTATAATGTAATACATGTACAATAGAAAAAGTTAAATACAATACATGTACATAACATATACTCATTCAGTAATGAAATACAATATATATTCAAATTTTGTAAATAAGGGAAAATAATATTCCCTGATGAAAAAAGAAATGTATCAAAGGTCTGTCATTATATTATCATTACATCATTTTATTTCCCTATAAGAATTTCTTTATGACAAAAAATAAACATAAAAATCTCCCCCAAGCAGAAGAAAAAAATGAAACATTTGCAATCCATGTGCATTGTGCAAAAAGTACACTTTTATCATCTAAAGAAAGCAGAGCTGTTAATTCCAGATGTTGCATGTGCAAGCAGTTACAACACAGTGAATTCAGGTGAAACAAATAAAACAGTCGAATAAAAAGTGTACATGTACATTACAAAACCTTCATGGTTAGTTTCCACATGCATAGAAGGAAACAAAATGGCCACAATACTTTCCAGCTACATGTCTATGCAAATGAATGAAAATACTTCATAAATTAAAGATTATCTAGAAACCTTCAAAAAAGATAAAGATCATTAACAAGTAATCAAAGCACAGTACACAAATATTAGTAGGATTTCCGTGAACACATCTTTACATGGCTAATGTTTACATACAATAATTGTAAAGGTTAGTATCCTCACCTGTTACATAACAGATGGAAAAGAAGGATACCAAGTTTGCTGAAACTGCAATAAAATATATAATCAACACCACTAATACACACACATGCAAATTGTGACAAGCAAAAAAGGAAAAAGGACCCCCCCCCCCCTCCCTCCTTCCTCTAACAGCATCCAATTAACCAAAAGTATGGGGATATGTCTATTCCATCGATATAGGGATGGCATTTGTAACTAGAATCACATTGTATATAGTACGAGATATGATAGAAGACAGAGGAACACTCAGAGATAATAGTACGATAGCATAGGCAGGATAGGAGAGGCATAAAACAGGAAGGTACAGGAATTGTCCAGCTTTATACAGAAAGCTTGAATGATACCACTGTACTACAGTGTAATTCTCAGTGCTGGCTCAAGGCTAAAATTCATCTTCCACCCAGAACATCAAAATGCAGCTTATATTCATAAGTGAGAATGACAAGAAAACCAAACTACTCTATTATAGCTGCAAGAATTTCTATAACAACCTCGAGGATGATAGTACTGTACAAAGTGTCAGCATACAAAACAATACATTTTTTTGTGTGTGTTTTAGTCATTTAGGCAGAGGATGATACACAATGCAAAGCAGATACAAGTATTAACTCATCATCATACAAGTAGCCACAGGGTTGTAAATCTACAGTGATTTCTTTAAAATCATTCCATGAAGTGTTCTTCACAATATTACCTGCCAGTATTCTACATTGATTTTATGAAGACTGTTTCAGACTGTAGTTGATTGCCCTGGGTCCCGTTTTATCAAAAGATAAAATTGATTTTATTTTCCTTACCATACAGGCTGCCATAGACTTACAGTTGAAATCAACTATATAATTGATTTTAACTCTTCATAAAACAGGGCCCTGGACAAAGGTTTCATCATGGATGCATCTGTAGAACTGAGTGAAGTGGTAGCGATTCATTCCACGAAGACAGCTGAAGAAGGTGCCTCAGTCATGCAGAATACCTGGGGGAAAACAAAAACAACAACAAAAGTGTTACACTCTCCTCTGTATAGTGATACAAAAATGTACAATATATCATACATTTATTGAGAAGATTAATTTCTGGGAAGAAGGAAAACACCAAATTGAACATTTCTATGGGTTGCACTTTCCTGACAAATCACAAGCACAACACACTCTACACACCCTCTTAAGCTTAAATTTGATTGTAGGGTAACAATCTCAAAACAATGCTATACTATATACATGTACAATGTAATTCTAGAACTTTAATAGACCATACACTCTACACTGAAAATTTGAAAATGTTCTGCCACCTGGATGAAATATATGCCAATGAAGAACAGGTGAAGTCAAAATTACTTGTGGGGGCCATCAACCCTCTCCATGAAAAAGGCCATACTGATCATGTACAGAGTTTTCACATTCAATGCAAAAATGCAGATTAACCTTGAACTGGGAACAACTGTTGATTGAGAGAAGAGAGATGACCAGTCCAGTCGTATACTGGGACAAATGTCTTGTCCAGGATCATCCTCCTTTTATGTTGATGCAGTGACTGCATCAGCAATTCGGTACAGCGTATTTGGCCCAGTATACACTGGACTCCTGTTATAATGAGGTCCTCAGGGCCTACAGTTTTCTTTCGTTTTATCAAAGTTTTGTTACAACCAAACAAGTAAACAATAGAGCAACAAATGTAGAGCCAATAACATTATGGCCTCAATTTCAATTTTGTTGTAACGTTATTTATTAGAACATGAGTGCACTGTGTGTATGTATAAAGATTGATGCATTAAAGAGTTCCATAAATAATACATCTGAACATACAATGCAAAAAAAAAATGAGGCACAGCAGTTTCGTGATCAACTCACAGTATTGTTCTTTGGCAGATCCATTACAGGTCAGTTGCAGGTTAGGTGGCAGCGACATATGGCAGCAGACCTTTACGGACTTTGCGAAATGTTGGCAAGGTTTATTTCTTCCTTGGCGTTGTAGTGTTGCGATTCCTGCGTTCAAATCTATTAAGTACAAAAGTAAACCAAATACATGGTATGTCATCTTTGATAATCCAACTAAAAAACAACAGTAATGTAGAGCTGTGCAAGAAAGAATTGGATGCTATACATATGGCCACAGGAACCAGGGGGCCTCGGGCCCCTACTTTTTCGGCACCATACAAAGGAAAACATTATAAGGTGTCCCCACTTCGGGTCCCAATCCCCCCCCCCCCCAACTTTCTTTACCCGAAAGTGTATAAGTGGCACTAGAAAGAAATACATGTAGATAAAAACCTCGAAGTGTGAGCACCATAAGGATCTGTTTTTGCGCTGAATACTTTTTTGTTTTGTTTTGTTGGTGTTTTTTTTTTTTTTGCTTGTAAGCTGAAACCTGGAAGTGGCACCAGAAGTTGCATTCGCGGCCTTTTTTTTTTTTTTGCTTGCTAGCTCATGAAACTAGGAAGTCCCCCCCCCCCCTTTTGAAAACCTTCCGCCAACAGTGATACAAAGACTCTGCATGGCATACTGCAATTAATCTTACAAGATTAACCATTCCATCTTTGCAACTCTTACAGATAATTAATGCTGCATTTGCAATATTCATAAGAAAACAGTTTTTATATCAAAGGGAGCAAATGTGCATTTTCCTGGCCTGCAGAGAAAACTCACCTTTGCCTTGGTGTCACAAGTAGAGAAGAAGCTTTGACATCAGGTTTCATACCGAGAATACTCCCAGGAAGTAGGATGCAATTCAGCGCAGCATAGTCCATAATGAAACAAACAACATCCTTCATTTGCTGTAAGGAAGGACAAGGATGCTTCAAACACCTTTGACCTGAAGAAAGAAAGAAAGGGGAAAAAGAAAGAAACTTGCAATGACAACACAGAAATTTGAATTTATATTGAACTGTTCATGTGCAGTAGGCCCTATAACAAATCTGCAGGTAACAGTGCCGTCAATGCAATACAAAACACAAGGGTCTGAGTAACGTACATTTGTTGTACCAATTGTAACCTCAAATTTACCACCACCCACCAGTTTAATATGTAGATCAATGATGTCTGCACAGCGCATGGCGATGTCAATAGGCTATTATATAGATTGCCCACACTTAATACTAGTCTGCTACATGACTTACAATGCTGCTGGCAACTTGTATTTTCACCTCGAAATCAGTATAATTTGACTGTTGTTCACCATGTCCATAGATATAGAGTGTATACATGTAATGTAGATCTACTTGAAATATCTCTTCTTTGTGTTTTTTTTTTGTGTTTTTTTTTTCTTTTTTTCTTTTTTTGATAATCAGTACCGGTATCATCAGCTTCACACCCTTGCCACACTGACACAGCTAAACCTTTTTAGTCTATAGCTAGTCGGCCACTACATACCGTACAGGAAACTTTTGTACTCAGTCTGCACTGTGTACTGTAATTGGTACTGACTGCGGCACTGTATACAACCAAACCCAAGTAAGAAGGAATTTCTTTCACACTGATGATTACTAGCTGTACCTCCTCTGCCTTAGTACAGTTTGATGCACATTCTCTCATTCAGTGTTTCAATCACCGGTATCCCTCCGTATCATGTCACCGCGCGTGACCGCGACTCTCACACAGCTTATCATGCAGACTGTATCAGGGTACAGGGGCATGCAGATATATGACTAGTGACACTGCGCGATCGAGTCTTAGTCCCATACACAGTTGTAAATTGTGGGAGCCCGAACGCTTCGAGTTCGGGCAGGTCGCAACAGTTAGCTTACTGACTCTGTAGACTGTACAGTAAGTCAGTCTCGACTGTCTCATAAGCACATGCAATAGAAGACAAAACAGTATCACAAATCACTATACATTAAACTACCATTAGATTAAACAATGCAAACTGGTTTGCCTTATTTCTTGTCGATCCCTAATGGCAGTAGTATAGTAACCGTAAAAAGGCCCGTATTACTCCCCATTACTGCATTAGGTCATGTGATTTTACATACAGTGCATTAATACACGCGTGAACGTGGTACAGTAACAAAGAACGGCACGACAAACGATTGAAATTATTACCGAAGAAATGAAAGATCTAGCCGCACAGAAGCGCAACCCAAATAAGTCATGATTTGTGATCATTTACTCACCTTAATCTTGTATAAATCAGCAAGTCTTGCAACGAGAAAGCCCCGCTTCAATGCAATTGCATGGGAGTTCTAGAACGAATGGAAGTGAACTGTCGCGACGCTTTGCATTGTGACACGTATACACATAGCTAGCTCGCTGTATGCGGTGGCGATGCGAGCTTACAAAAAAAAAACGGAGCCTCGATCGTCTTCTCTGATGTGATTGGTTAATTTCCGGGATTGGCGTGTTAGTCTTTGCTCACGTACTGTTTATGAAACTGGCACGAACAAAAAATGCTATATCATTTTATCAAACACCAACAAACATCTTTATATTGATTGATTTGCAATCTTAAAGATGAACATCATCCACAATTCAAATCACTACTGATACTGCATTACAAATCCTAACATGTTTGAACGCAATAGTATGATCTAGATTTTTGTAGCAGACTAACTCTTCTATTTGGAGGTTCAAAAATTAATCTTTCTCATAAGTGAACCCCTTTCGGAGTAAATAGCACCCATAGAAGTTAAATATTGAACCCTAGTCCACGCAAGGGTGCATTGGGTCAAACTCAACCCCAAATTGAACCCTGATTTCTTAGTGTGCAAGTCTGTCATCACAAACAGTTTGGCCCTTTTACTCTTCTTGTAGCAGGCATGACTTTTAGTGGTTTTGGTTCGATAGAAAAGTGCCATGACTTGAGATTACAAGCCAGGAATTACAAACTATCCCAAGGGTGTAATGCGTATAGAGTCCTTAAAATGAAGCATATTTTAGCCTTCCAGTCGTGTGTCATGAATTTCGAGATGGTCAGCTGGTGAGGGCGGCAAGGTCGATCAGTCGGTAGCGTATCTGTCGTTAGCATGGGTTCGGGCGCGGGTACGAACGCAAGTGAGTCTTACCAAGGAGGTTCGAGAGAATGGAGTCACATCTGTCTTATTTCCTTTGAACCCATGTTCGATGTCGCCACTCGAAAATATTTGAAGCATGTGCCAAACTGGATCTGTCGCCGCGCAAATAGGAAAACATAACTCTTGTCTCATTGCATAATCACCAGCCACTTTTATAAAGGAAGATATATCCTTGTGACGATAATTACTCTTCGCCATCACTACGTATAAAAGATATGTGATATAATGTTCAAGACATTTTATATGATTTATTTCATGTTAACGTTCAAAATAAATCCTCAGATTGCTCAGCAAGACGGCGACATGAAACACCCAACATCAAAGTCACAGATGCACCTGTGGAATTCTTTTGTACATAAAGAGCACTCTGACAACTGTTTAAATAATATTACAGCCAGTTGAACTTCACTGGACAATTTTGTGTGTTGTCATGCAGGCGACGACACATTCTGTCCCTAAGTTGGGACGTGAAACGGAGCTCCCGTGCGTGAGAGTGTCACAACCCAAGCACGTAAAAGCTCCCGCTTCATCCATTCATCGCAAAGAATAGGGTGCATAATCCAGGGAAGAGGACCGCCCCGAATAGTCACAATACTTGACCCCACGGAAAACTCAGCCAGTGCAGCTGAATATGGTTTATCCAGCCATCTTGTCAGATGGAATACGAAAACAAACAAACCAACAAAGATGAATGTTCTCTGTCCGTAGAAAACATGTTGCCGATTATCTTCTTGATGCTTCTAAAACATGTTTGAGTTTTGAAAGCCTTCTCATTTCCTCCATGTATAAGAAGCGTCCATTTTTTGTTTGTTATATCATTTCGCACTCATTTCATATCCTTCCCTCAAAAATATGACTATCTCACCCAAATTTACTAAATGTAACTTTTAACTTATGCTTAATGACGAAATGACAATAATGATGATAATGAAAATGATGACAGAACTGTAATGGCAACAATCATTTTAAAAGAGACTACTTTGGCACGGATGACAACCAAAATTACAATGCGCAATTAGTATCTGCAGTTAAGAAGAAGAAGAAGAAGAAGAAAAGAGCGGCTTACTTGCTTATTTAGTATACGAGATGTATATTGTTCAAATGATAGTTTTGCGTGGTTGGATGGTAAACTAATAGGTGGTTTGATAGCGGCCAGTCAACCTCCCCGATTTCTTTTTTTTTCCACAGTTGTACAGCTGGAGCCTTAGTTCTTGATCGAATTAGTGCATTTAAGTGTAAACTAAGCTATCCTCTTTTGAACTCCAACGCGGCGTACCGCAGAACCATCAAGAACCGTGAATTTTAGGTGGTTTTTAGTCTGGTCAATGACATTGGACATGATACCCCCCCCCCCCCCCCACACACACACACATACACACACGCACACACACACACAAACACACACACACACACACACACACAGACGTATCGAACCATACGTGGGTAATCATTATGTACGGCGGCACGAGTCTTCTCCCGGCGATTGTTCAGGAAGTTTGAAATGCGAGCGTGGCGTGCAATAGACTGATATCCCGATCTTCACAGTGGTTGCATTTGCGGTGTTGGATTTCCGGCCAGATCGTTCAAAGCACGCGCGGCGCTTCACAAACTCGCTGAAGTGAGCGAGTTGGTGAGCTGGTTGGATTGGAAAAGCGCCTTTGAAAGCGTAATCACTCTGCCTTTCATACTATCTGAGTGATAACTTCAGTTTCCAGTGAAGAGAAAAGTTACATTCATCTCACGAATATCAATCGTTGCTGAAGCAATTACGCAGTGGCGGATCCAGAGGGGTTCGCACCGGGCGCGTGCCCCCTCTTTAGTTTTTGTTAAAACAAAAA
Organism: Diadema setosum; assembly: GCF_964275005.1. Classification (NCBI taxonomy): domain Eukaryota; kingdom Metazoa; phylum Echinodermata; class Echinoidea; order Diadematoida; family Diadematidae; genus Diadema; species Diadema setosum. The sequence continues at coordinate 24,563,429 of NC_092698.1, read as the reverse complement.
ACAAAAACAAAAACAAAAACAAAGAAAAAAAGTAGGGGGTGCGTGCGCCCCTTTTATTTTGCAAAGGCGCCTCCTCTTTACGGAATTCCTGGATCCGCCCCTGCATGTTACGTTCTGACATTTCTCAGAGTTGTAAATAAAAGACCCCTTCTCAGTTTTACCTTATACAGGATCTATTAGTGCAAATTGAAAAGGGAAAAGGTACAAACAATGCGATGAAGTGATATGATAAAATATGAAAGAGGGTAAAATCTGATATTGTTTATATCTCACTGAATGATACAAACAATAAACGTGTCCCAAAACCAGGTACCTTATTTTTATTGTTTAGTCTTCCAAGGGGATTTAATACTGTCGGTCACGTGGTTGTTACTGACGTTCACTATGTCTTTAGCAGTAAAGGTAAAATAAATCATGATTCAAATCCAAATTCAAACAGATTGCCAGAGGAGTGGAACAAGTATTTATACGCACGCACATACACTCGCTCACACATACGCAAAATGAACATAGTATACACATGTACTTCGTACATGGACACAGATGTAAGCAGAATTGTAAGGTTGATGCGTATGAGGAAAAAACACAAGCTTTATGATGCTATCCCTCGAAAATGACATGCAAACTAATTTTATCGTGACATTATTCATATTACTTCCCATGATCTCATGAATCTCATTGCAGATTTCATCTTTATCCCTTTACATTCTATCATTTATCAGTCTATATTTCCTTATTTGAACATTATCATTATATCTTTATATGGTTCGATTACAAAAAGTGAGTTTTTTATTTCCATTTTTATTTTTTGGCATGCCAAAATCTCCCCAGCACAAAACATGTAGTAACGGACATTCGTGACCAAAGCTCCAGTCAGATTGCTGCGATATGATTATGTGAACCATGAATTATCATACGCTCTTTCGTAGACATGATAAACCAAGCGCAAGCGCGTGCACACACACACACTCACACACACACACACACACAATCACACACACACAAAAGCATTGAAATATGACACCACATGTACTGTGATTGCGTGATTTTGTTATTAATCTTTACCAATAGAATGCTGCTTCTGAATTGAGCATGTATTAGAAATTAATTAATTCCAGTAAGCTTTATGATAGACTGTATTTTTTTTTTAATAAGAACGGTTAGGCAAAAGAAGAAATAGCACTGAAAGACTATACATCTTTTAAATATATATTCATTTAACAATATGTTTGCCTCTCATTGTAAATCGGGGCGGCTAGCCTGAGACGCGTCCTTAACTTCCTCTCGGTTAACATCCCAGAATGCCTTGCGGTATTCTCCTTTTCTTTTTCTTCTTGTTTATCATTTTCTTTTAAGAGTCAATTGTTGACCAGATGAAGAAACGCATTTAAGACGCAAAGCTCTTGGCGGGAAAACATGGTCATCGAGCGGTGCTCTCCTGTCCCGTAAGCTTTTAGTCGTCATCGGTTTTTGACGAACGTAATCCACTCCTCACGCTTCGATTATTGCTATGGCGGATAAGCCCCGGGCGGGTCGGTAACAACTGCAAGCTGGCCTCAGAATACACACACACCGGACCTTAAGGGGGTGCTGAATTGGGCGTAACCTCCTGTACACACTGAGCGCCGCATTGATTCACGGCGACAGTTAAAGCGTGTACGACCGAAAACCTTTTACACGCGACCAATTACGTTGCTAGAGTTACACGCAGGTGCATCGCTATCAGCAGCAAACAGAAAACTAAGTAGCCCTACGTTTCCCCCCGATTAGAGTAAAAGCAACACTGAAGAAGAATCGATGCGCTGGCACTGTAACTCTAGGCACAATAGGTTACCTCCATAAAAGTAAATTTTGCCTCGTCCATCCAATCGGAGAGCAAGCATGTTTGCTATGTGAGGGTTTTTTCCCCTCTTATTCTTTTGCACCGTCCAAGAGCAATTTGACCGAGAATTGAAAAGATAAAAAAGCCTTGAATCAACGGGTATTCACTGAGCACTCATGTGATTAACACTGCGGCGAAGAATATGACCTTAGGAAGAAACTACGCAGTCAATCCCACCAAATTGGGTATTCTGATCTTAACAGGCTTCGTTTCTAGATACTGATCGTTCTTATTGGCCAATGAGATGGTAAGAAATGTGAAGCAATTTTTGGAATATCCATCAGCGTTTACGATGTGAAATAGACTCTACATGGGATAAATTAGCGAAAGTAAACAAGACGTCAGATGTATGCTAGCGTACCCAACTTTGACATAAAAGAGTGTGCCAATATTTCAAGTATGATATCTGTTTGAATGGTCATTATATTGGATAATTAAGGATCACCCTCAAACAATAACTTTTAAATGACTTACGTTGTGATTACATCGAGTGCCACGTCATTACCGAGATAACGTATGTCACAGTGTTATAGACCTCTTCAATCTTTGAAGAGTGGATTCACTTAAAACCTTCACGGGTTAGATATCGTAGTTATTCTTATGTTTTTCATAGCGACAGCGTGTGGACTGCAAAGACACCATATACAAATATACATACATGTACATACGTATATGTGTGTGTGTGTGTGTGTGTGTGTTTGTGTGTATACTTTTCAAGTGTACGTGTAGAAAGATAGGCAACGAGTATAGATGAAGCAAATAAAAAATCTACAGCGTACGTATCAGCAAACGAAAGAGACAGGAATAAACGGAGAAGAGAAAGAGAGAGAAAAAGACAGAAGGAGCAAGTGAGGGAGAAACAGAGAGTAAGAGGGAAGAGAGAGAGAGAGATCCCAGCCCCAGAGGGCGTGCTTGAGGCGGTCGCTCCAAAGTGAAGGTGGACCACTTGGCAGTGAACGACTGGACGATCGATACACATTGTCATCGTAAGTTTATTGATTTCCTACGGGGAGGCGCCGGGCGAGAGAAAGCTGTCTTGAAGTGGCACGGCATTCAGTGCACCGACCCGCTTTCTGCTGTTTACCGTGGGGACCGCGACACCAGGGGTTCGAATTTGCCACCCTCCACTCGCGGTGGAGATCATGTTTCGCCAACGTCAATATTTTAATTCTGTTTCCCAAGATTTACTTAAATATGCCGGCATCAAACTTTCAGGGTGGCAGGTAAAATGCGGTAGCTTGGTGACAACACAGATAATGATAATAAGAGCATGTGCGTGTGTGTTGGAGAGGAGAAGGAGGGGGGGGGGGGGTGACAGATCCTGAGATTCGTGTGTTCGTGTTTCATCGTGCATTCATTAAAAAAAAATGTATTAAGTGACGTAAATTATTCACAGGGGACCGTCGGCAGAATGATGATAGCCGAGTGTCAATGTCCTTCTGACGAACTGCGATAGGAAAGAATGTAGCGTTTGTATCGTTCTTTCCCTATAGTCTCGACAGTTTCTAATCGAAGCAATGCAACAATTCCTCGCCTTGCTTTAGCTTGCTTTCGGCCAAGTTCTATGTCTAGCATAGTTTGGATATACCACTTTTTGGTCGGCGATAAGTCTTCCGTCTGAGAAGCGAGGAATTATGTTTAGCGTCGCTATTTTTATCTCTATCCACAATGCATTTATACGATAAGCTAGCAAGGGCATTATGAGTTTTCAAATATAATTATTGTTCTATGTTACTATAGTGATGACAGTTTTCACCTACTAGTATATCATGTTGTTCCATTCCCAGGATTGCAAATATGAGCGGATGAATACTGTCATTGTGGCATGTGCAGAATGCATCAGTTGAATGACATCAACCACAGTCAGCTTGCTTCACATTTTTTTTAATGAGGAAATTCGAAGTAAACTATTAATAATATTTTTGTTTGTATGAAATGTCAATCAAATGTGAACCGTCCAACCCTCAGGATGACATCTACTGAATTATCAAAGCTTTTAAAAAGACTGGAAGTTTGATCAACTGGAAACTCCCTTCTCGAGCATGGATGCACACTTGTTTCGAATACCAAGTACTACAAATTCTACCTGGTCGTAATTAAGATTTTTTTTTTAAATCTGATTTTTATTTGACAGTAGAAGATAGCTGTATGTGCTTCTGCACTTTCAGATATTCACAGTAGATAGAACCATTCTTTTATTCTGCCTAACTGAACCGAAGCAGAGGAGTTAAAATCAATATTTCGCATTCAAATTACTGAGGTAGATTTCCAGCCGACCTGATAACTGTCAATAATATCGTATTTCAGATTATGACATGGCGTATGATTTCTTTTAGTTTCAACCCGTGATGTTACTGCCACAAGCCTGTCAATTTCATAAAAAAAGGGAAAATGAAAAAAAAAAGTGAGTCGGTTCACCATAATTCACAGGTTGGTTACGACATTTTGACAACAACCTCTCGGAATCCGATCCGATTCAAACTACACACGGCGTGAACGATTCATTTCTAATCTGCAGTATCGCTATACTGCATTGAGTTAGCTTTACACTGTGCCAAGACGAAATTGCAATGAAGAATAATCATGGTGATTTCTTTTTTCTTTTTTTTCAAAAGGAGCCTGAAATCGTTACCGCAGACACAGCGCACAGATCCATCGATTCGTGCTAATGAGGATTGATACACTGAAGGAATAGTGTGACGTCTACGGTAGATATGAAACGCTCGGTGGCAAAGAAGACGTGTGATAAGCTGCATTATATGAGAAAAAAAAATCCCAAAAGCGCTATGGATGCCGCAATCCAACAGGTTGACCCACTTATCACGATAGTTTTTCATTGGATCCTGAAAGAGTCCTTTACATAGGATGCATGGCTTAAATCAGTAATCATTGATCTCGTTCCTGTGGTGATTATCGACATGAATTTCACTTATTCGCAATCTTGCTTACCTGTTGAAACGTGACTAATGGCAGGATGATTTTCAATGAAGTGGTTACAGTCACCCAATCTTTCTTTCGTTTTGTGTTTTGGTTTCTTTCCCGGTACTGTAGAGTTTTTAAATTGTAATCGAGTAGGGTCTACAAAAGAACTTTGCTTCTTTAGAATGATCCATGTTAAACAGAATACTTTTGCACAGACATTGTGGAAGGTTGGCTTGCCCTACTTTGTACTTAGGGCTTTTCATATCAAGAAAGTGGTGCAGTTTTGAAGATGGGTCGTTTTGTCGTTTTGTCACTACCCACGCTATAACCAACAGCGACAGAGAGGGAAGAAATTGACGCTGAGTTCGAATGACGCTATGACTGCAGCAGAAGGAATCGATTCCTGCCATATTTGGAGCAATCTGCAGCTGGGAAGGGCTACTGCATGGATAGCTATCAGTAAATACACTCATTTCCTGGCTAGTCCGAATCCAAGACTCTTTGTCATTTATCCATTTATGCGGCGTTCTTGAATGAAGTGTGCCGTAGCCTTACTATGAGTATTCATAAGCCTTAAGGAAGTGTTTCTTGCTAGAGAAATAATATTTTGCGCAGTCTTTTTTATGAGTAAATGTGTATTTACAACGGCTCAAAGTCTGGAGAAGAGGCTACGAAGGGCGGTTTATTTGCTTCAATTTAGGCAGGCCCCCTGCAACACCTCCGATAAAAGCACTCTAGCTCGCAAATAGAAGACATCATGGAGAAAAAAAAAAATCATGCTTCGCTTGGTTTGCCGTGGATGGTGAACTTTGCGGTCAATGCTTGTTTCAATTTCCTACTAGCAGTGATTTGCCTATATTCTCCCACATGAGCCGTGCAGAAGACAATCGGTAAGGGGAATTCATCAACGTGAACAAGCGCATCCAATAAAGCGTTACATCAGACGTACACATCATTTGATTTTAGAAGTCATGTCCTCTCACACAAGAGCTTCAGGCTGCTCCTTTTTTTTTTTTTTTTTTTTTTTTTTTTTTTGGTACTGTTGTTGGGAATTTCTCATGTAGGGAGCATTAGAGCTGAGATTTTTTTCTTGGAAGCGAGTTTGAGTCACAATCGAGTGAGAGGATTTTGAGCCAACAGGATACACATTGCGATTTAGAGAATACCATCGTCATGACTCGTGAGTGACGTGTGTTTATGTTTTATACCCACGCAGTCTTAAAATGGAGTATGAACATCACGCAAGATGCAAAAATAAAAAGTCAATTTCTCTCTGGGCTTCTTCATGACTGGTAGTTTATTAGTAAATGTTGAAAACAATTCACAGACCATAAAAATATAGCTAGTAATTCATCAGTATTTGAAATCGGTTATAAAGGAATGCATTTGAAGGCAATGTTCCTCGTCACATGTTCGTTTGTAAACTGGAGCAAGACAAGTTTCAGTGTTTATTACAGTCCTGTATGCACAGAAGTTGGTCCGAGAAACTCACATCAATGGAGTTTCATCGTCAAGAGTGACATTTTGTAGTCGTCATTCTTCGAACAGCTTTCGTGTATCAGAACATAAGTACTTATCTGTCTCTCCTGCACAATTTTGCTTAATGGTTTTACTAAAAAGTGCATAGCCATCTACTAATATCACGAATGCTTGATTTTTTTAATTGATGATATAGAAACAGGAAGTTACAAGAAATTGCACTGAACTTCTGCTAATCACAGCTACTGATTAATCTAACCTATAAAATCAAATATTTGTTTTAATGTGAAACAAATCCGAAAACACACTACAAAATGGAAATTGTCGACAAACGGAAGTTTCATCAATGCAAAAACGGTAGGACCGTCAGGAGACTGATTGATTGATTGACGAACTTGAATGAAATGGTAATTTCAAGTTCATATTTATTCGTTTTTTCCACAATATACAAACATAAATCTCACTTTCTTAAGTGACAAAAACAATGCATACAATTGTACAGAGAAGACAACACAATAGGAAAAAAAAAACTAACAGTAGCGATACATAGCAATAGGTGCTAAGATAACGAAAGTGAAATAGGTGCTAAGATAACGAAAGTGAAACAGTTTTCAATATATGCACTATGTGAGACCCATCAAACAAAGAAACAAAAAAATAATAAATTAGAGCATAAAGCCAAACACATATTTCCCATTCCAGTTGGATTTAATCAAAGTCACCATGTGGTAAGGTAATTTCGTTATCTATTTTTTTTTTCTTGATTACACAGTAGTGAGTTATTATTATTTTTTTTTTTGGGGGGGGATCGTGGTAATCAGTTTACGAAAGAGAACAAAATGTAAAAGAAGAAAACAAAATCTTTTTCCCCTTTTCTCGGAAAAGAGCTAAAATAACGATTGTGTGATGATGCATTGCAGAGTCACGTGTGACGGGGGGGGGGGGAGAAAAAGAGATATAACGCACAAGAAAAAAGAGGTACAAACAAACAAATAATAAATTGAGAAAGTTAAAAGTCCGAGCGTACACTGATGGGTAAGAAAGGGGATTTTGAAGAAGGCAATTAATTGCAGTCACGAATACCTTACATTAGAGAGTGACAGATTCGACAGGAATCAAACGGGCTCGACGCGCGGCAGCTGATGAATTACAAGCAAACAACGAAGGCAACGGTATCCCATACAAGAGTCGACGAACAGAAGCTCATCACACTTAAACTAATGAAGAAATTGAGAGCGCGCGGCATTTCGCAGACGACATGCTCGGAAGCGGGCCGGCGCCGTTCCTTGAGTCGACCTCTTTGCGCGCCAAATCCTAGTAGGGTTCTTCTTAACGGTACTCGAGCTGATCATTAATCCTCCACTAATTATTCAGTCTTTAGCTGCAGATTTGTTTGTTGTTGTGTTTTTTACAGCACATAAGGATTTCTCTCTATAGACATGGGCTAAATCTAGGTCTACAGCCATGTGTGCTGATTGGTCAATTGGCCCTCTCCGAGGCCTCCGGCTTATGGTGAGAGCTTCAGGCTCCGACAGCCTTCGCTTAATCAAAGGCATTACATTTTTACAGACGATTACTTTTACTTTTTTTTATAATCAGGCAGGTGAAAAATTCTCGTAAGTAGTAAGATTATCTCGTGCATTTGATTTTCACGTAGTGTAGATGAGATTTTTTTTTTCTTTGATAAAAGATAGATGAATGCCGATGCCACCTGCTCGTTTTGTAAGAAGTTGACCATAAATGTTACTACTCTTTGGACCCAGCAAGACCAAACACGGAAACATTAACACTCTGATGCTGTAAACGCAGACTTTGCACGTTTCATCAGCTATGCCAGCTAGATGTAATTCTTGTGGAGTTTTTTTTTTTTTTTTTTTTTGGGGGGGGGGTCATAATCGGGGGCATTGTTCGACTCTGCACTTTTCGACGACAAGGTTAACATCGTGTATGCGATCCTAGTGGTTGGCATGTCTTCTCTGTATCCTATTCCTCACTCGTTAAAAAGATAACATCGCGCAACATTAAACATCTCTCGAATAAAAACACATATTAGTTCCTTGTCAGGGAGCGGAGTGGTTGTCTTTTCAGCAAATGTCACTGTGAGCGTACCATTACCATGCCACCCGAAGTCAGTGGATGAATATTTCTTGCGATAACCACAGCATCACAGATACTTGAATGTCAATCACATGCCGAACAGTAAGATGATTCATCGAAGTCTGACGTGGGAACTTCATCAGGCTCAAAATTGATGCTAATACTTTGAAAAAGGAAGACGAAACGACTTCCAAATACATTGAAAAAGTGAAACAAAAACAAAACGATGATGGAGAGTTAGAAAAGCAATGCTTCGCAACGTTGATGACCTATATTGCTGGAAACAGCGGTACTCTTCGATTATCGACAAGATTTTGTTATTAACTTGTAGGTGTTTGTTCCTAAACACCAACGATTTTTTTTTTTACCACGATGTGGCGTTTCCTCGTTTCCTTTTTACTTTGTTTTTTAGTATACACAATGCATGTCGTGAACAGTAAAGGTCAGTCAAGGAAGTAATTCTTATGATAATAACGCTAACAGTATCAGTTATAAAGGGTAGCTTCTTTAGTGCCAGCACGGTTCTCCCTCAGGACCCTGCTATTATTAATGCTCCGACTTTGCGAGGGACGTGTCTGTAACACGTTGTCAAATAGTCGCACCCACACCAAGTAGAAATGAAAATCACGATGTTTTCTGCTTGATGAGGCCAGAGTGTGGTCTCCACGATTCTACAGTCCTCTCACAACACCCACAATTCTCCAACGTGTTCGGCATTTTTGATCCGTTTCTTGTACTCTAGTATGACGACGCAGTGTTTATATAGTCAAGCGATATTGCTCTTCTGCATAATAATTGGCTCGTTGAGTCAAGAGTGCGACAGGTGTATCATCATCGCGGATTAAGCGATCTCTTACAGACAATGGTAATAATTATGCTCCTCCTCGCAAGAACACGTTTTTATCACTTCCACGCCCCTCAGAGATTTCTTTTCTTACATACACGCAATGATCATGACGGCTGGCAAAAACAAACAAACAAACAAACTTTTAGTCACGGTAAATCGTCACCTGCTATTATTTCTAGGTCACTGGTTGAACCTCGATGGATGGCCATGACACGCTCGGTCCACAAAGTGGTAACTGATGATGGTAAATGATGTTGATGAGGGTTCTTGCTCTCATTAGTTCATCAGCTTTTGCTTATTTACCAACAAAGACAACATTGTGCCACTTTCTAAAGAGTGGACAAGATACATTGCGAGGCACTTTTTAATCATCCCTTTTACAATGGCAAATATGATCATAGTGCGTTTTAACAGCACATTAACCCCCCACTTGCTGTCAGTTTAGACTACAGGAAAAAATATGAAGAGTTTGTTCGCAAAAACCGATAAGTCCATTTTTGAAGATTTTGAAGTACGGTCTCTGTCATAGAGTACAAAATAATACCTTTTAAATGATATATTGGTCACTACATATAAAGGTACATTTTTTAAGTAATGGTCAGAAGAAGCAAACATTTTCTTATTATCCTCTTTATTTTTCTTGACCTTTATTCCGAAATATCTCCATTTAGTAAATATGGACTTATCGGTTTTTGCAAACAAACTCTTCATATAATCAGCTATGAGCGCTGTCTTCGTGATATCTGTGATTTGATTAAAGAAGTTGATGTATTGATATTACACTAGACAGAGGGTATAACTCCCTTAAGACAACAGAGGAAATTTCCTCCCCTTCTTCCGTTTCACGGAATTTGGTTTAAACTGCCCCTTCACGATGCGGATGGCTGTGTTTGATCAACGACCCCGGTATTTTTGGCGGATATTGAGAAGCGACGACCGCGGGCAAGATGTTCATCTCCCCCGGCTCCGTGAGACAGAATAATGCTCGGCGTCGTGCGCATTCAGTATTAGAGATGTCTGTCACCTATTGCAATCTGTACCAGCGGAGACTCATAGCTATGTCTTTTCTTTTTGTTTTCCCATACGTTTTCTCCATCTGCATTGGTATAATCACGATCATCGGCTCCATGAGCTGTTAAAAGTGTAATTGTTCTTAGTGCACACTGAAACGACTGGCGCCCCTGCAATATTAGCCATACAAGAAGTTCTGGTATGTTCATCATACATACATGCTCATAGCAATGCATCCAGTTCTGTGATGGACAGGTTGACAAGCATTTTGTTAGGACAAAATGTGGCCAATAATGTTCGACAAGCATGCACACACACACAAAAAAAAAACACACACATTTATATATAGGCTACATATACCTATTTATACTTATATGTATATATGTGTATATATATTATGTATGTATATATATATAATCATATATATATATATATATATATATATATATATATATATTAGCATGTATAAGTTTTTTATCACATAATATTAAGCATAAATATCTCTCCGTGTGAATAGTTCCAGTCCGTAAAATTGATGAGTTCTCTTCATGAGTACTATGATGTGACGTGTGCGCTATACAATCGGTCAGGGAAAGTAGTGTACTCCAGGGCATATTACATGCATTTATATATAAATGATGCACAGGATATGGGGGGAGTGCGTTAGTGGAGGCGTAGCGCACTCGAGGGTATTTACAATTGTGAAACATGCACTACATTGTAAATACCCGAGAGTGAGCTGCGTCTCCACTAACGCCACGAAATAATCCTGTGCATCATTTGTTTTATAAAATGGGTCGAAAACTAACAACATTTTTCACGTACCTTTGCGGATGAAGATGTCCGAAGATGTTCGTCCCAAACACGTCGCACTCAGAAATCCAAGTATACGTACGCCACACATACGTATTTGTTATGCACACAAGAAAGGCCGGCCGGCAGCCCGAACTAGAAGTTGTTTACAGGATTGACAGCGCGTATAGTAGCGCGCGACGCACTTGTAACAACTGATTGAGTGCGCGCTGCTAGTGCAAACATTGTGACGTCGGCCGTGGATCCGGATGTTAGTGAGAAATTAATACAAGCACACGTGACTCATTTCAGCGCTTCCAATTGGCTACATTTTTGAACCCATTTTATAAACTACTTTAAGACAACAACGTATAATAAGCATTCGAAAAAAAAAGCAGAAGAAAAAGATGAGGAAGAAGTCAAACAATAATCACGACATTGTACATGCGTGACTGGTCACTTTAATGAGGGGATCCATACTTTTGTCAAAGAAAACACAAGCAAAACCTGGAAAACAACAGATGACGCGCTTGTGGTCATCTACGAAGGCATCGTCATTGCTTTGTACAGCTGATATTGATTTCAAACCGTGCGTGCCGTGGCTACGAGAGAGAATCGATTTCGGAAATTTAGCGCTGGCGTATACATACCAATGACTAAAGTGTCCGGTGAGGAATTACTACTGGTTTTCATCTGTTTGAGGTCACTCGTTCACCGCTAATTCCAGTTGTCAAGGCCATTATGGCGTGATATTGCCTATTAAGGAACACACGTGATATATTTTTCTCATCTACGTTGAGATAGAATAGGGAATCGCAGTTTTGCAAGCCATCAGCATCAGTAAATGATGATACTTCGTATGAAAGATGTACTACTTTACCAAAGCAGCATATCTTTTGTGTACTCACGCATACCCGCTAAAGCAACACGCCACGGATAAGTTATAACCTTGTGAACAAACAATGTGATTAGTGGCATATCCCTGAGTGCACTAAGAATATCAAGACAGATTGACAGAAAATGAGGGAGAGAGGGAGAGAGAACCAAAAGGTAACAAAAGATACTATCATCATTCTTTAACTTGCGAATAGTTCATTTAGACCTATTTGTTAATCATGTCACAGCCTTGTCAATACCTTGTACATTTCGTAAACTTATCGTATTCTCGACATGTTGTATTCTTGCATGTTTCGTCATTTTTTTACATTCACATATAGTACTAAAAGTTAATAAAAAAAAAACTAATATATTTTTGGGTCCTACATCCTTCAAGGCTTTGCTTTTTAGTAGGTTCCTCATATTACACGTCACTTATAACAAATCTATGTCATTATACATTTGTGCAATTTTGTTTTAAATTGACTGTTGTGCTAAACACTTTTTTTTTCTGAAAGCAAATGGAATATAAAACTTGCATGAAATGCGAAATATAGAACATGAAAAAAGGAACATTCGAATTCTTCTACTGTTGTTAGGCGACATGCTATCAGTGATGTTTGTTTTTGTTTACATGTATAAATGACCGTTCACATAGTATTTGCGACGTCTGCAATGTACCTTACAAGAAAGGGACATTTGTTAAATGCACTTTGGACAGTATAGTTACATTCAGGAGAAGAATGCAGTATCACATCAACTTAATTTCAAAGTCGGAGAACGACATTTAATGTCGACTACTTGTATGCCTATGCGTATATGAGTGTGTGTGTGTGTGTGTGTGTGTGTGTGTGTGTTTGTGAGTACGTATTTGAATATTTTGTTCGGTGTCCTGACATTAATTTTGACATTTCGTCTGGCATTGAAGGTACTGAGTATTACAATCTGGAAGATTAATAACACTTTACGTACCATCAGTGTAGACACTTTAATAGGCCAATCGTCTCTTCTGAATACTGGATGAAATACTTTGTAGTGGGTTACATACAGTCACATTGAAACAGGCTAGGTCATTTCTTTCAATGCAATGAGGTCATTTTGGGAGTATTGTGCGATCGTGTGCTTGTGATCGAATTAAGTTCTAAAACAACAGCCACAAACATATTACTTGTCTCTTTCAATTCATCCTACCGCGCTGCTTTTTCAAAATAATGTCTGGCCGATATCTCAGGGGGTGATGTGGCATAGTGAATAAGACTCCGGACTCCTAACAAGAGGACCCGAGTTCGAATCCAACCCAGTGCTCACCTCCTTGGACAAGATGTCTTTACCCTTCATGTCCCCTCGACCCAGGTGTATTCCTATAAATGGGTACCTGGCAAAGCTAGGGTAATAATAATGGCTGGGCCCTCACTGGCAGAACAGTGGCAACACTGAAGAGGCTACCCTCGATTAAGAAACCAAAATATTGTTGTTATTATCATTGTTATTATCATCATCATCATCGTCGTCGTCATCGTCGTTGTCGTCGTCGTCATCATCATCATCCCCTCCAGCATTTCCTGAACGTAGTGTTTTGCCTTATCAGAGATGATTCTCAGGTCAACCTGTACAGGTCTCCCCCCCTTTTTTTTTTTGTCGGAAAATAAAAACCGTTCACCCATGAGACTCACGGTATTTTCAGTCCAATTCGCATTTTCGTTGAAAAAGAAAAAAAAAACCAAGAGAAATAATCTAAGACGGCTGTTTTTAAGCCGCAAATTCCTGAGACACATAGATCGTCTTACAACGACAACTGTTCAGTCTTCCTGATGTTCACTTTCCAGGGAACGCACTTGAAGTTCCGTAGACGTACGAACATTGCCTCTGCTAGAATAAGTGGTTTATGACATATAAAGTGACAGGAACAATAACAGAGAAAACAGATTTGTCCATTAGTAGTTCCCTTTTTTGAACGATTCGAGGTTACTGTAGTATAGCGACCTATCCGAGTTTATAATGGTGTGTCAAGAAGAATGATAACTTTGTCGACATGATACACAATAAACAGAACTGTTGTAATATCAGAGTAAATTTTATATCTATTAGGGAAATTGGAAAATCAATACTATGCTTGTGGAACGGCATTGGGTGATCGTTGATTAAAATGTGTTTGTGTCTGTCTTTTCAGTGATTAGATTTATTTGTCTTCGATGCAGTGGAAATATCTTTTTTGTTTGTTTGTTTGTTTCATAATACGGTTAGCTTTTATTTGATTAGCTCTTGAAGAAACTAAGTTAACTTCCATTTTCTGCCACTTTGGTTGGACATCAACACTTAAGCAACACTTATTGATTTCTTGCCATAGTATATTTCTTCTTACTTCCCTGTTCCAGTGGAAGTAGGATATCGTTACTGAAGATATGAACACCGATATAAATATCTTCACATAGATGTAATCATTTGCATTTCTTCTCCATTTCAAGATTGTTTCGAGCGTTCCTCTCAAAGGAAAACGCAGTAATGTTTCACAATGAAGCGTCCCAATTTTTTTAGAGGCTGGTCAGTGTAGAAAATAAACGTTCTACTGTTTACATGGTGAAGAATCAATGTCACGCAACTACACAATATAATCAGTTATGTGGACAATACGAACAACAGAAGACAGGTGGTCCAGTTTTCTAAGCACGTGCTGGCCATCGAGGAAACGTAACTTACAGTAGGCCTTAAGTGGTTACTGCGCATGAGTGTATCGAACATGCATACATGCATGATAATCGAATTCTGGCGGTGGCGAGGCCCAAGATGTGAACAACGAAGGAGGTTCCGCATCTTTCAACGCGGAAATTTTCAAGGGCCTGGGCTTTTTTTTTTTTGAAAGCACCTTTTGATCGTCCAAGAGAGAGAGACGGCAGAGATGTTGTCCAATACACAATCGCCATTGAATATTCCAGTGGTTACGCCAAGTGTCGAACACTCGCCAACCACGAAACGATTTTCTGATAGGGTTTCATTACTTAATGGACCTTAAAGAGCGGTGAGGGGTAGTGGTTTGCTACCGCCGTGGTCCAGGCAGAGGGTCACGGAAGAGACGTGGCTTCTTCTTCATCCGTTACATTATAACGATACGTCTCTGGGTTGTTATTGGAAGGACTGAATTACCTTCGAGATACTTCACAAGCTAATTATGATTCCAGCAACGCTCGCTGCCCTTGTGGCCTGACGAGAAACCATCTATATTAGATGTCTTGTCCTTGAGCACTTAGAATATCTGTACATTTACAAGACATAACGTATTGAAAAAAAATACAGTGAATTATCGTCAAGAAGAAGCTTCAATTGTTGGGAAAGAATGTCAATTTACTATGATTACAATGATTTACGTGCAAATTTTCCATGAATTGCACCTCAGTACAAACAAACATTGATGGGAAGAAAAAGTTGCTGTCGTAATAGGCTGATATTTGATTGAGCTCTCGCATAATATATCCAAGACAACTCTGGGCATTTCCTACTGAACAAATATGTGGTAAATGAAAAAAAAAAAAATTGCCGTCAACATAAGATTATTAGTTTCCATTCTAATAAGTCACTTACCCAGAAAGGACAAACTAGAATCAAGTTGGTAGGCACTAATTACCACTGAATTTTTGGTAATATGACCTGTCAGTGGCCAATCAAGGATTTTGCCTTATGGTGAATTTCAGCTGGTACAAAAGGTCGTGATCGATCAAGACTTGAATACAGTTAATTGAAATTGCAGTGTTCAGTTTGAGAAAAGAAACATAGATACGTCTAAGCAAACAAACGGCAAAAAAGGATAACAATGCGTCTGTGGCACTATATTAAATAATACAATATTTGGTCTTTATTGTCATTTCTTTTTCTTGTTTTGTAATATTTCACAGATATCTGAAGGAGACGAGAACAGATGGAACAATGAATTGGACCAGTCCTTCTCCAAGCACCTCGGCCCTGATCGAGGATGCCCTTTCCAGCGATGAAATCGCAAACAGCACTCTGGGGGCGATGGACGATCAGCCGCAGTTCGAGCAAAGGATCACCCTGGAGGTCCTGCAGCTCTACATCTACTCCTATGTCGACAAGCTCCTCGTCACGGTGGCCATGCCGATCATATTCATCATCGGCGTCATCGGCAACACGTCCGTGATCGTGGTCTTTTTCCGAATCAAGACCATGCGAACGGTGACCAATCACTACCTGATCAACCTTGCCATCGCGGATCTGCTCTTCTTCCTCTCGGCCGTGCCGCAGTTCTGGATTCTCTACGCATCGAGCCCCGTGTTCGCAGACTACAAGAACATCAGCCTCCCGTACTGCAAGTTTTCGATGTTTGGAACGGACGTCGGTATCATTGTGTCGGGACTGACTGTAATCTTGGTCACGCTGGAGCGCTACGTCGCCATATGTTGGCCACACAAGTTCAAGCAGTTGAGCACGAGACCTCGCGCCATATTGGTTTGTGGCCTGATATGGCTCTTTACTTCCCTCTACAAAATTCCGACCCTCGTATTTAGTAATCTATACACAATCACTCTGATCTGGCCCGAAACGAATATAACCAAATACGAGGAATATCCCAGGACTAAAGTAGAATGTTCGTACTGCCTACCGAGGGCACATAAGCCTTGCGATCGTTTCCGATTCTCGTTGACAGTGGACCAGTTTCTTCTTCTTATGGTCATACCTGTCACAATGGTTCTCTATACCTTGATAGTGCTCCAGCTACAGCGCCTTACCAAGACTTCGTCTCTGCGTGGGTCGGCCGGGAGTTCCTCTACGCGAATGAAGAAACAGGTTGTGCGCATGCTCATTGTTACAATTACCGTGTACATAATCTGTATAACACCGTTTCGTCTGCTCAACCTCTTCGACATCTACCAGTACATGCTTCCGGCAAACATCACGTGGGTACTCGTCAACACGGCGCGAATCATGATGTACACCAATTCAGCGGTTAATCCCATTATCTATAATATCATGAGCGACCGTTACCGGCATGCGTTCCGCGATACATTCCTGTGCTGTATTCCTGGATACATGAACGTAAACGGGGAAGCATCGAGTGACAGAAAATCAAAGTACACAAACAATGCGAGCACTAGGTTTGAATACGAGAGGTCGACGAGATAGATCACTGGTAGCACAGCGCGATTCACTCCCTGTTGCCAGCGTGTTTCGACTCGCCGATTCTTCTACTGTTGTCAAGGGAATGTCGGATCTCTACTTCTTCCGCGGAAAGTTCCAATTTGGATCTATTGCCATCAGTGCGAGAGAATGATACAAACCCTATTGTGTGACGTCATTTTCAACGTAATCTATGCGGATGATAACGTACTGTGCATTGTCATGGATACAAACTATCAAAATGTACTGTCATAATGTGACACGAAACTTCATGTTTTGGGAGGTCGTCGAACTAATAATATTATCAATACGCACAAGAGATGAGATTGTTGAGAGGTTTGCTCAGGAAGTGATTTTGCAGACATCACGTGACGGACGGAATGGATGATTTCTAGGCGTCTGATGCTAGGTTTAATGTCAAGAGATTAAGTAATCATCATTGATGCCAAATATAGAAATAAGGAGGCAAAAATCTGAATCATGTACAAAATGTTAAACCACCCCATCAAGAATCATTTCTGTCGGCACTGTGTTATCGTGAACAACAAGGTGCAAAAAATCAACCTAATGGCCACAAATATCAAAGGTGAATGTTTTACTTAAGAATCCAGCGAAGGTACAATGCAGTCAGTCCAATCACATTGTACAAACCCCTGACGTGTGTCTTGCACGGACATAATAAGACATCGGGGGAAAAGACGCATTTTGTAATCCCCGCCCCGGGCACATCATCACAAACGGAATTCCCTCAATCTCAGAGCCATCATCGTTTTGGTCTCATATTGGGCAGTAAGTTCGGAGGGCCATCGATCCGGGAATAAAATCAACAGGTCCATAGGTCCAGAGAAGAGAGAGAGAGAGAGACTGTGGCTGGGGGGGGGGGGGGGGGGGAGGGGAGGGAAAAGAAGAAAGGATATGCATTTTCGATCGCAGGTGGTCGTCTAGTGGTGAAGGTAGATTGGCGGGGAAGAGGCACCCTTGTCAAATATTTGGAAAACAGAACGGGCAAATATGCATGGGAAAAGCGGTCAATTAGGGTGGAGAATGGAAAACACTTCGGAGAAGCAGAATTGCGTTGTGATTCGAATTGCCCCTCTTACAGTTTTCTAGGCGTCTACTGATCATGTTGCACTTCACTCTATTTTCTACCTAGGAAGAAATGTCTACTGTTGACACTGAAAACCGATGCCAAAGAAATGATACCCTGTAATGACGGCTCAATCCAGATATAATATGGTCGTGTATGATATGAATTAAAATGCCCAATAATAATGTAACGCGCTGCAATTTCACCTAAACAGATTAATTATATTGATATCATTCTGTGTCCCTTCAAACAAAAATCGAATAAGGAACATCTGTCGAGTCAACGCGTGGACTCCGCAGCATGTATGTGTTGATGCCCAGTGGTGTTTCATTTCGGACATACGACCTTGAGCGAAAAACCCACCATTCCGCATCTCTTCACAGAATTGTAGAAACTTCTAGCGACGCTTTCCACATCGAGTACGTGTGGAATGACGATGTTGTGCGGTGAAATTCCGGCGAAAGAGGGAGAGCACTGGAAATTTGCACATGGTCGAAGGAAAAGGATTTACGAAGCCTGTTCGCTCTGGATGTGTGTGCCATTGATTTGAGTGAGAAATAAAAACTAAACAAGGCGGAACCTCTCTGTTTTAATATCTTATTCAAAAGGAGAAGAAAAAAAAAAACCACTTGGAGTGGAGTTTCGTGGTCACGTTTGAGACCGATCATTTACGACATATATACGCTGGCTCTCGCTTCTCTCATGCCGGACGTTTCTCTATCCATTGACAAACACTTCAAAGACGGTGATCCTTCTTGAAATATAATCGTGTGGTTTTAAGAACTCATCTCTCCAGGAATTACCTGTGACACTATGAGTTTCCAGCTTTCTTAAGTAGAATTGTTCGATGATTCACTGATGCTGGCATATTGTACAAACAAAAAAAAAAATGAAGAAAAGAAAGAGCTGAGAATATTTTGTACATTTCATTCAACACCCTCTGTAATGCATATTATGTATGTTGGTGTGACTGATTTCATTGGGTCTTCTTGGGTACACCCTTTAGATGACAGATACATCAATGAGTATCATCTAATTTTCACTTGCTGTTTAACTTACAAACATAAGAGATCACTTTCTTTTCTTGCTGCAATGGTGTTCGCTCTTTTCCAATACTTTCTTTTTTGACATCGGTGCATTTTTTTTAATGCACGGATACACAAGCACTACAAAAGTAACTTTTGCCTTAATTTATGAGACATATTCTTTTTGCGTTAAATTGCATGAAATCTGGTATTATGACCAGTTATCTCAAGCACAGCTGTTTGTACAGATATTATCTATTGTCTCCCCCAACACGTTTGCGGCTGACAGTGGCGCTACCGTTCGAGCGTACGTTTGAAGAATGTTGGTAAAAAAAGAATACAACACGAAACTGAAGCTTCAAAATTAGGATGCAGTGACAATGGTAGTTTGCTTACTTTAGCAACAATGCATGGTAACGTGCTGGTGAATCATAACTTATCAATTTGAACAGCTGTCTGCATGCACCTTTGGGATACCTGATTCAAAGTGTTCGTGTGCAATGTCGACGGGCGTATCTTACATTTTACAGTAACGAGATGTTTGTTAATTCCGGAATATGTTCTGATCAATGTTCCTTTTTGTTTCCTTTCCTAACGCGTTGGGGTAATTATGGTTGCGTTTTTGTTTTTATTTTATTTTTTTATTACTATTATTATTTTTTTTTTTTTGGGGGGGGGGGTCTGATTTAATCGTGCTCTGATTGTTGTGCAATCTACACAGAAGCGTGTATTTTGGGGGAAGTTAGCGAAAAATCTACTTTCCCTGCCGGAACAATATAGCATACTTGGACCCACATACGAGGTTAACAAAATGTGACATTTGGCATTGATTTTGCAGAATCTAGTGCACTTGTACCACATGCTTCACACGTTCCCTTTTCAGTTCATTTTCTTTTGTGTGTTTGTCTAGCAAGAAAACATGACTTCATAACTCGCATCAATCACGAATCAACTTTTAACAGCTCTTAAAAACACCTGGCTTTAATTTTTTACGTGTGGTTTATAACTCTTTGGTATTCTTATACGATTCATCGAAGTCTCAAATGATATCTTTAGTATGATATCGGGCTTCACGCTCACTGTAAAGATAAAGACACGCTAGGAAATGACATTCTTCATTGCCATCGGCTACTTTTCTAGCTGTATTAAATATAATCTCAAGTTGCTTCAAGTCCAGGCGAGTAACACACACTGTCAAGAATCGTTTTGTCTTGATGTAAGTATTGATTCTGATCAAAATCAGTTTTGTGTAAATGAAAATGTTTGGCAGTCACGTCCGAAGTACCAAATCACAAATATATTTTGACATGGAAATGTGCAGCTGCTCCAACTAACCTATTAGAGACAAACGGGGAGTTCCTCTTTTTCTTTTTTATTGTTATGTACGTCATCTTGGCACGTTTATCCATACTTAAGTTCGTGAATCCTTTTGCAATCCTGAAAATTTGATTCTTTTCACAATCTGGCATATGTGGGTGGTAGTTCAGACGTTTCTTCAAAAAAGAAGAAGAATAAACTGGAAACTTCTTACTTTTGTGTGATGGAGGGGAAACAATTCTACAGATTTCTAGAATTTCTTCAAAATGTTGATGTCAGTACAAACATTCTGGAATGACACTGGATTATTTTTTTTTCATTTAGTAAAAATAATTCAGTAAAAATTCCGAAGTATATTACCGTCAGATGTCATAAACTATATTTGGAGACGTTATCTATGATATTATTGCAAAATTTCGCGATTCTTGCAAAAGGGATATACGACCTCTAAAACAGTTGCAAACACTGACATATGTCAATGGATTCACGTGAATTTAAATCAGAATAGTTTGGACCACCATGATTTGTTTGGTGTTTATATAAATGGAGATTCATTAACATAATGTAGATTGTGTCAGTAAAATTATCTTTCTAGATCCAAAAAGTGTGATACTGATTACTCTCCCACAGTCTAACTTTAGACTCTTTAAAGTGTCTGCCAGTGGATTACATGTGGTACTGTCTTATTCTCAGTTTTGGTTGAGTATTAGAAGGTCTCTGGAATTATGCACGCCTCTGGAATTCGACATTTCTGGCATGATTAAAAATCATTTACCGGAACTGAAATTTCACACTGTGATGAAACAAATAAAATCATATTTCTATTTAAAACATGACACTTACGTTTTCCCTGTATGAAGTAGTTCTCAATTGTCGATTTTACAATGGCGCTTCTAAGGGGCAGTACTTTTGTAACAGGCAGTCATGCCACGTGAACTTTTACGTTGGAACATTCCTCTCTTGAGGGATATTGACAGTGCTTCAAGTATTTCTCTGGTCCTTGACAATGATGTATTCAACTGATAGACTACGTGCAAGTTCAAGTGTTTCGTTAAGTTTATTTGATGTCTACTTCTCAGCTGGCAGCAAGAAAACATTACAAGAGCGCCATGTCAAGTGGAAGTGGTTTTTTTATGTGTGTGTGTGTAAAAAGAAAGTAAGTGTTGGTAACGAGTAAATTTCTCAGATGTGTTGATATTTGTCACAAGACGGACAAACACTAAGAAAAATACGATTATTTTTTTCGTTTGTTGGCATCCAATGTACGTACGTTGTGTGTAAAGTTAATCGTTGCTTATTGTATAACGCATTTTGTCCTGTCTCGATATCTTCGGAGTTGATCGAAATTAAAGGAAAATGCAAATAATCCACCAGCCCGGTGTGTTCTCACGACTTTCTCACTCGCTGGTGCGACCAAGCGAAATATCGTACGGGTCAGCCCTTGCAATGTGACGTCTGAGCAATCCCGGCTCGGTATCCCGTGTTGCGTACAGTGGGCATGTAAGCACGTTTCTGCACGGCACTACGTGACTGCGAATACCAATGTTTTGTTCAACCTTTTGTGACTCTAGGACTTTCCACCGTTTACTTACGGGTTTTCATATGTCTTTAGTTTTTCTGGTTAAGATTTGCTCAAATACTTTGGAGTATTATGACAGAATGGTGATGGGGATTAATAGTGATCAAGCACACACTAATGAATGAAGTTCTTTAAATTTTACTTTGATTGCTACGAGAGAAGTATTAAGGTGCGAAATCCGCACAAAGGCCAGTCGAAAATGTTTCTCTTCTAAAGAAGTCTCAGGCATCGCCTTAAGATGTAGTTATGTACACAATTCATGTGCCACAACCACTTAAACTTCTTTGAAAAGTTAACGTATAACCTATACACAAAGGTTGATTGTACCAGAATATCAATTCAACATTTACAGTCGAAACGCATTTCAATGTAATGGTGTATTAGAGCCCACATTGAAACATACCGCCTTCCTCGAAGCAATGGCATCCTAAGATGGCCAATTCTGTCAAAACGCCAACACTTCCAACGAGTGCTCATACAAAGACATCGTACAGTACACACACACACATCACTACAAGCAAGTAAATTATGTCTTATTACACAGGCTACCTGTCGAATAAAACCGATTTTTTAATCCCTTTTTTCACATTAAATACTCTTCATGGTTCATCATAGTCATGATTCGAAGAGATTTCGGTGCAGTGAAATATTAAAGTACTAAATGGAGTCTTCCGACCGTTTCCGTTGCTGCTAAGATAATACATCATTGCCGTGTTACGAATATGCAAATTTGCGTATTCATGAATTGGTTCCCACAAGGATGGAGAAGTTTCTCGGGAAAGAGATCAAACACATGGTGCTCGAAACATAAAATCATTTTTTTTTTCGATGATGAGGTATTTTGATTGATAATAATACATGTAAAAATAATTATAACAATAACAACTATTTCTTACTCAGCGCTTTTACAGGACCTGATGAAGCGCTGTACATTC
Source organism: Diadema setosum (assembly GCF_964275005.1). Classification (NCBI taxonomy): domain Eukaryota; kingdom Metazoa; phylum Echinodermata; class Echinoidea; order Diadematoida; family Diadematidae; genus Diadema; species Diadema setosum. The sequence continues at coordinate 24,540,453 of NC_092698.1, read as the reverse complement.
AATATAAGACACTCACAAAATATAAAAACAACATAATCAAAATTTAGACAGTTCATTCTAAACATTTCTTCTGTAACATACAGACGGACTTGTCTAATATTTAGTGTCACAGAAATGACGTGTGTATTGCTGATTGTCATCATATCCTCGAGATTCCCGGACAAGCCCCCAATTGATATAATCTCGATAAGGAGATGATGATGATCAGCAGCACGCGCGTCATTTTTTGACACTGAACATTTACATAAGCATATGTATATATATATATATATATATATATATATATATATGTATATATACATATATATATATATATATAAAGATGACAGAGAAGGAGAAAGAAAAAATATGTATATATATATATATATATATATATATATATATATATATATTAAGACGATAGAGAGGGGGAGAGAAAAGAAATTCTGTAAACCGAGCACAAATACCATTAGATTATTAACTTTTTACTTATTATTGAACAGGATGTGACGTGAGTGAACTCTTTGGGAGAAATGGCCAAAGTGTCAAAGACAAGTGGTCAAACCCTCTGTTTGTTTTCCGCATAATCCAAAGAATAGTGACATAGCCAGCAGTCTCTGCTTGACCAGTTTCTTCGTGTCCCCGGAGGGAAAAAAAGAGAAAGAAATTCTCGCTTGGGTGCTTAACAACAAGACAGTGTAATTATGAATCGGCAACTTGAAAGAGGAATCACACCCGTTCCACGCCTCCGGTAATCTGTATCAATCGCGTGTCACTGGGCTCATTCAGCCATCCACCAATTTTTCACGGGATTTCACTTTAAACGCTGGCCAAAAAATCTTCCGTGTCTGTCTGGTGTCAATCTCATCAGTCACATGGGAACTGTATGTGGAATTCTCTGTCTTATGTTCTCTTTTTTTTTTTTTTTTTTTTTTTTTTTTTTTTTTTTGGGGGGGGGGGGGGGAGGGGATCGTTCATCTTATTTTTCTATCTTTTTTTTTTTTTCGTCTCGATGGCGAAATATCACTGAGAGCCGGAAACAAAACGTAGCTGTCACATCACCAATGTCCCGGACGATATTGATCGGTACTAATCAATGCACAATCAGCAATGCTCGACAATCGAAAGAATGATAGTGATGGTTCGATTTCCAGTACGGCGGAAGACAAAGAAAAAAAAACCCGGCAGAAATAGAGGTCGAAACACATTTAAAGCAAGAAGAGATCAAAAACGTTCAACAACACCCAAATAAGAGATAGGACACCGGAAGAGAGGGGTAGGATGGAGAGAGAGAGAGAAAAAAAAAGACAGAGAGAGAGAGAGAGAGGGGGGGGGGGGATAATGAAGAGAGAGATAGGAGAGAAGAATCAATGTGTCACTTATGTTCTATTTTGTCAACTCTATCGGAAACGTTACCCTAAAGATTTATTTGACATACGCGTGTACAGGCTGGTATTGAATGAAAGAGTTAATCACGGTATCTGAGCATGATATGAAAGGAAAATGTAAGCAATGGGTCTTTATGTGTTAATTTTTTGTGCGTGTGTGTGTGTGTGTGTGTGTGTGGGTGTGTGTGTGTGTAAGTATGTGTTATGAGGAGGGCAAGGGTTGTTATAGGATTACTCCTACAAGCCGGCTTGCTGCAGGTGTGGGGAAGTGCCTTTTTTATAACTTGCATGAGTCCAATCTCCAAGGGGGCATAACAGCCCCGCGGGAGTGTGTATGTGGTTGGATGATAGGGGGTATCTCGTGACGGGCATGACAAGTAAATTTAGTTTAAGGCTCTCTTTGGAGAATGCACCTGGCAGTTGCCTTTAAAATAATGTCACACAGTAAGATTGTCTGCATGCATTTTACTATAGTATCCTCGAAGGAGAACGTCGGTTTCTTTTGAAAGTAACACACACACACGCACACACACACACACAACTCGAATTACTGTATTTGCGAAAGAAGCGAGAGAAAATTTATGTCGATGAATCACCTGGAACTTCAGCACAGTCGACAGGTTTACGCTATAATGCGATGTTTTCTGCTCAGTGATCCTAGTTATCTGTTGTAAACTTAAAAGACACACACACACACACTCTCTCTCTCACACGTGTACAATTGCAATGTCCCTCTGACACACAAATTATTATTTTTTTTCTTGTATCCCTGTGAGTTTTGACCTTTCTTTTTTTTTTTTTGATAAGAAGTGAACACATTCTGCCCCACGTGTCTCTTGAATAAAGTGACTGACTTTGACAGTTTTTTTTTTCTTCAGCAATGTTTAGTGAATGAGTACATACTAATATTGTCTATACCTTTGAGGATGAGCTCTACGCAAGTCAGCGGTGTTTTCACTTTATTGTATAGGCAATGCATTGGCGATCCAAGGGGCATAATCACGCTACACAACTTCATGACATAGGCACGGAGAAAAAAACTTTTTTAATGTTTGCTTAATTTTGCCCAAAATGACAATGATCAATCGTTCCTAACTTTCTTCGTTCTTAACTTTCAAAAGAATAGGATTACACTTCTTCCTGAGGGTATATTCTCCTAGTGAAACATACTAAATGTAGAATACAGTTCGCTTAGTTTAGGTTCCCGGAACGGTAGGGAGATATTGTAATTTTCTTTTTCGGAATCTATAATTATGGCGTGATCATATTGAATGTGAAAGCAAATCTTGCTGAAACCCATAGACTATATATGCACCAGAAGTTCATACATTGTTATGCGTTTGTAGATTCATTACATATACAAATGATAGCCGAAATAACGCATTTTCAAAGACGGCCAGTGTTAGATCGCATATTTCGAATTTTGTACCAGCTCACTGACTGAGGAAATCAGACTCCAAGTTCATGAAGTTGATATACTACTTTATAACCCTTTTTGATTCACAATCACCTGAACTAATTCTAAGTGAATTCGTGTGTTCAAATTAAAAACTGTAAGGCAAAATAGTATCATTCTCACAGGTGTTGAGAATGAGCGTAACGAGGTAACCAGGTACCGATTGTTTGCCAGTTCCAAGTCCAAAACCTTGTTTACTCCTTCTGGGTTGTTTGCAGTATGCATCAACACATTTTCGCCTTCGTGCAGCCATGACAACAGAACTTCGCATCTTTTCGCGTTATCATTTATGAAAAGCGCAAAAAGCAGGCGGCCCGTGAATTAAGTCGTGTTGAATTATGTAAACTATCCACATTTCACACGAACCATTTCTTTCTCTCTATCCCTAATTTCATCTTTCCTTCTCTTTCTCTCTGTTTTTCACTTCAGAAGTATACAACGACACTGAAATTCTGATTAATGGACATATTGTTCAGAAAAACTATATGATTCGCCCGAACGGCAACTCGGTCTGTGCCAATCTACCCTCTGAGGTACGGTCACAATTTTTAGTAAAGAAACAGAAAACTCGTGTAACGTGTCACTTCCCTAAAGATAAAACGAACCGCACTTAAGAGACCGACTAGACAGAGAAAAAAAAAATTAGTTACAAATCAGCAACAACAGTAAGATGTTCAAAATAGCCGGAAGGATAAGAGAATTCCAAAACATCCATCACTTTCACCGGTGAAAAAGAGTGGCTGCATTAAAACGCCATCAACTCTTCATTATTATGTTACAATGTTGTGCCACGGAGTGTCGCGCCATGTTATATTTTTGTTTTGCTTCGCTTCTGTTTCTGCTTCTGCCGTCGACCTTTTATTGAAATATTTTAAGCATCTTGCCAAGGTCTGCAAGGACTGCTCAAAATGTCGCTGGAAACACATTGCCGATGATCAAATAGAATGGACAAAGCTGAAAAAAAAAATTAATATGAAGTCGACTCGAAATTAACCAAGTACTGTCCAAAATTCTTCGCAATTTTACATTCACAACAGCTTCTATTTACAACTCGTGGTTAGACGTGCTATTTTTTTTATTTTTACTTTAAGTTGCAAACATGATGTCCTTAGATACCAACACCTCTTGCTTTTGTTTGTTTGTTTTTCTTTTCATTTTACTTATGACACAGTGACGTATGTATATTTTACAGAGATTATCTGTGTATCTATACGAAAGATTCTGATGGGATGCTTTTCATTTCGCTTGTATATAGTAAATTCTGATATCGGAAAAGCAGATGGATATATCACTCACGTCTGTTTTTGACAGAAGTATTCACGTTCAGACGACTCATTAACATTGACATTGATGGCATTGATGATTGCAATGACATTGCGTCGGCGACGGCATTATAAAAGTGCAATATAATCATCTCATGATTGTTAACGTGGCTGGCGTGTTCTCTTCTTTTACGGTATACCTTAATGGGTATATTATATAAATAAATAAATATATATATATATATATATATATATATATATATATATATATATATATATAAAACCTTTTGTTCTCTCAGAATCAAGAACACCTGAGAAAGAGCGAATCGCTTGAAAATTTGTGTGCCGAAATAAACTGTTGGTGATTACAGCTGCATGAACCTGGTTTCAGTTTTATTTTTTGCTGATATTATTACACCAACACGTGGAAAACTTAATCAATATGTATATATATACTATATATATATATATATATATATTTATATATGAAGTGTTTGTTCGTAAAAACCGATAAGTCCATTTTTGAAGATTTTGAAGTATGGTCTCTGTCATAAAGTACAAAATAATACCTTTTAAATAATATATTGGTCACTACATATAAAGGTGCATTTTTGAAGTTACGGTCAAAAGAAGCAAAATTTCCTTATTATTCTCTTTATTTTTCTTGACCTTCAATCGCAAATATCTCCATTTGGCAAATATGGACTTATCAGTTTTTGCGAACAAACTCTTCATATATATATATATATATATATATATATATATATATATATATATGTACACACACACACACACACATATATATACACACACACATTATATACGTATATATCTGCTATCTGATCGCTGGGGCAGAGACCTATAGAGGTTATCACATGTACAATTTCAAAATGTAAAGACATATAGAACGAAAGTCAAATTGTTCCAAATAGACGAACGAGCTCATGCAGCGGTTATTTGAGTTGATGCTACTTACTCATTATCACTTTAGTGTGTCTTGACGTCGGATGGAGGCCCATATGAAATGACTCTTTATTCTGCTACTTTATTTGGAATTCTAATCGATTCAATAATTACCCAATCATTTCCCAAAGGAAGGCGGGTTGAAGAGCGTGCATGACATGGAGAGCCCCTTACACCTATCAGACGGAACAGAAACTACTTGTCATTCCAAAGTACCCTTGAAACGCCATGGAGTCGCGCACCCCTCCGGTTACACTACGTGTGTGTGTGTGTGTGTGTGTGTGTGTGTGTGTGTGTGTGTTGGTACAAGGCAATTCACAGGCAAGGTCAGTCGGTGAGCGGATCCCAGAAAACATCATTACCGAGTTGGCTGGATTTCAGAGACTAGCCTCAATGCACTTAGAAGATTTTCTTTTCCCGGGGCACAATCGCATAATTATGCGCAAATTTACAGGGATGCGAGGTCATTGGCGAGAAAGTCTAGGCATATATATATATATGAAGGGTTTGTTTGCAAAAACCGATAAGTCCATTTTTGAAGATTTTGAAGTACGATCTCTGTCATAAAGTACAGAATAATACCTTTTAAATGATATATTGGTTACTACATATAGAGCTATATTTTTGAAGATATGGTCAAAAGAAGCAAAAATTTTCTTATTATTCTCTTTATTTTTCTCGAACTTTAATCGCAAATATCTCCATTTGGCAAATATGGACTTATCGGTTTTTGCAAACAAACTCTTCATATATATATAATATATATATATATATATATATATATATATATATATACATGTACATATACATATGATGTGCTTTCGCTGTCTCTGTATATGTGTGTCCATATGTGTGTGTGTATATATTGTGCATGTGTATATCAAAATTGCATGTATTATACACCTCAAGAATATGAACATAATATACATTTTGATGAACTAGAAAGTCTCAGGCAAAAAAAAAAATGGATGGCCTAACCAAATAATTTCGAAGATCAACAACGCATGCTTTTTGAATTAGTGCTTTATATCAAGTATATTTTCTGCCTTTAATATCTTTGTCTAGCCTTTATGAAAACAGGAGCTTTTCTCCGTCCGTCTTTTTCTCTCTTCTACTTCTGTGTTCCTTCTTGTCTCAGACGATAATGGCTCGTTTCCGTACACTTCAACGTGATGAAGTCGCAAATATTAAAGACGATTAAGAAGATCAAGCAGATTTTAAGGAAAACTATGCAGTCTCATAATAACTAGTTGGAAATGAATATCACGGTTTTTTTTTTCAAACAAATTCCTTTTTGTGTAATAACAAACTCCTAAAAGGTTTTGCAGCAAGAAGATATAGGTGGTTTTTTTTAATAAGTAAATGAAACGTTATGTCATCTTGATATCTATTAAACTATCCATCATCCACAACAAAACTATATGAAAATTATTATTTTCTCACGAAAACACGTCAGTGAATAAAATGATAATCTATCATTATATGTATGTTTATATATATATATATATATATATATATATATATATATATATATATATATATTTATATTTATATATGTATACATATATATATATATATATATATATATATATATATATATATATATATATATATATATATATTTATATATATATATACACATACATATATGACAGTGAGGACTCAAAAAAAACAACAACAGTGAAACGGGTCAACCAAGTCAATATTGAGTTTTTCATATTTTCTGAAAGAGTTATTCCTCTACATTATTCCTAGGTTTGGGATCATAAAATGAATGGAAAATGTGTTTTCAGCAGTTTTTTCATAAACCCTTTTTTTTTTTGTACAGTAATGTGATCAGGTATATCCTAGAGGAGGTCCCTTTTCATTTCCTGAAAATCGTTTGCACACTCTTCACTTTCAACTCTAATAACTTTTGACAAGATAATGCTACTGCTTTGGAAGTTAGTATTGATCATGGACAGAATGTGTTGATAGAGCATGCTTAATTTCAGCTTAATTTGATAAACCCTTCATTGTTGTTGCTAAGGTGGTTTACATCTTGGGTTTTTTTTTTTTTTTTTGTCCCATTCATCGCACAGCTAGCACGGCTTGGTAGAGATTAAGCACTTGAATACACCCTGTACTTTAGAACCTCTTTTCTCAGTTAACACGTTTTTTTTAGAATGTGTGCATTCTTTCCAATATTTAGATAGATTAGGAGAGTCCATTTGAATTGAGTTATACATCATTTCAAAGTTTAGATTCGGCTCTTTTAGAATCTGCCCTTACCTAAAAAAAAAAAATAAATAAAAAATCATGTTTGGCGACTTTTTGGTGGTTTTGTGATCTACGGTCACATATAATTGTCAGTTTAAAAAAAAAAAGGCAATGTCATCCCGTGTCTTCTTAGAACTGCAGAGTTGACGGAAATTTATAGCTGACTAACTTACAGCATAACGGATGCATGGTTACACCATCCCTACAGGGCTTAATAGCGTAACTACGCCAAAGGTACAAAATCGGTATGGACAAAATTGTAGTGTTAACAGAAGAGCCTGTAAACGGAAGCAATAGTCGAATCAATTCATTTCATTGGAGTTATTCTACGATTGCACAAGCAGCAGCAACGCTAAGTTGTATTCTTGATTGGCGACACCCAACACAGACGGGACGATGGGGAAAAGAGAAGAGAATAAATCTAGACAGACAAACAGATAGATAGATAGATAAATGGAAATAGTCAGAAAAAATATATGCTTAAAATACTATAATTGTACTCTCTCTGTATGTCTATATATATATATATATATATATATATATATATATATATATATATATATATACATATATATATATATACACATATATATATATATATATATATATATATATATATATATATATATATATATATATATATATATAGACATAGAGAGAGAGAGTACAATTATAGTATTTTAAGCATATATTGTTTTCTGACTATTTACACTTGGATGGACAAACACACTACTTCAGCAAACATTTACCGATATTTTTCAAGACCAGATGATGAACGGAATTCATTAACAAACTTGAGAACCTCTATAAAGATATGGAAAAAAAATGGGTTTCGAGAGAGATCAAGGACAGTTCAAACACGTCTCACTGAATTTATTATTATGTTTATATTCATTACAATATACAATATTATATTGATTTATTTATATAGTTTGCAATTTACTTGGAGCTTTCTCATATAAACTACTTTTCAGTCTACAAGCTATAATGTAAGCTTTCCTGCTGTATTATTTGCTTTCAAGAACGCTATTTAAACTTTCTAAACGTCAATGGAGAGAGCAAATCAAAACGGAGGAAAAATCAGACCGAAATACATAATAACTGAGAAACAGTGATTGGCGTTCACCTTTCATACCAGGCAGTGCGCGTGATACGCGACGAGACGCACCAATCAGTAACGAAAATCAGGTCAGGGCTACTACCTGTTGATCAAAACAATCACTGTACTGCAGAGGCTGCCTTAGTTATTAATGCAGTTTCATGTTACGTTCAACCCAAACGAGTGTATATCAAAAGTACATAGTATATTACTCCCGCCCCAGAAATTACATCCACTATTCTTCACCACGATATATTTTCTTTTTGCCACGCTCTGTTGTCATCTACATACAATTTAGGTCTTTTGTTGTTGTTGTTGATAGCGCTGTTCTTATGTATCTATTAAGTTGAGTTTAAAGTTTGTTGTTTTTTTAATGAAAACATTGAAGAATGACATGCCATGAGCCTCGATGCTAGTTTTGACCTGGAAACACATTCCTTTGTTGTGGTTTATATTCCATTAATTTAAGAGAACTCTAAAGTAAACTCGATATGTTTAGAGAAAGGGAGAATACCTTGTTTTAACCGAGTCCTTGTTTATGCAGCTAGGGTCATCACTAAAAATCAACAAAGCGTGTACCCCAATTAACATGCTTTCAAAACAACCATTCTTGTCCATGCAATACAGTTAATCAGGAAGCGTTAGTTGAAGACGTTGGTACAGTATGTCTACATGAATAGTCACCATGCCACTTGCTCCTCAGAATTCAGGTTGTACTGAGTATAATGACCATGCTTCAAAGCGACATCTAGGGCTGTTTATTCTGGAAATTGGTTTGGTACCTTTGCAATTCCAGGTTATTATTTTTGTCTTTGTTTTCGAGCACAGATGCCGGGGGGGGGGGGGGGGGTTCAAAAACTCAAAAATTCTTCTTTTTTTTTCTACTTGTCTTACAAATGTCGAAGTGGATCGTTCCATCACACACCCCAAACAGAAAAAAAAAAATAAATGTCAAAAATATCAAATACGCAATAGTTTGCTCGGAAATATAGTTTTGGTTCACTTGAATTCTGGGTTGCTGGTTTTTGGTTTTTTTTTTCTTCAAATTCAGCTTCCAGCGAGTTTACGTCACCAAATACTTTTTGCTGTTTAATAGCCAATGCAATGGCTATCCACGGCGTAAATGCAGGGTGCACGAATATGGGATCATTATTTTTTGAGAGACAAAATTGACAGATAAAGAGAGAGAGATACGTTACCAGTTTCAACTAAAGTCATAAAAAAATTGTGATCGAAAAGAAAAAAAACTTCGTGTATCCACTTTTCCTCGCATGTTGCGATGATCAAGATAAAATCGATTCCTTTTGTAAAATCTGTAGATAATTATTACTAGTCTTTCTTGCTCTCTTGATATGCATATCTCAATCGACAGAAAAAAAGGAGGAAACAATAGGAGGGAAAGTGTCTAATATACCTTAAATTTGATGCGTTTTGTTTTATTTGTAAATGTTGCTTTCTGCGTTGTTGGTGCCATGTTGGTGCCGTTTCCACGTGTGTGTTTGTGCGTGTGTGTGTGTGTGTGTGTGTGTGTGTGCGCGCGCTCGCTCACGCGCGTGTGCGTGCCTGTATGCAATAGCGTGCGTTTTTAGGCCGAAAACAATCTTCAGCCCCGCGTAGGAGAATATAAGAACTCGTTCGTACATCCGTGTGTGAATAACAATATAATTTAAGAGCGACTAAAAGACCTGAACACGCAAGAGTGGAATCTGAGAGAGAGAGGAGTGCGTATGTATGTCATTTTATGTATGCATGTTCCAGGAGGGTGTTTAGATTTGATTTCCTCTTTATTCCTCATAGTCCTATCAACCACAACACAGCGGGTCTTTATTCAATTCCAGAACCTATTTGTGCCCTCTAGAGTTCCTAAGCGAGCGGTATTCCCGACGGCAGAGCATCCAAGTCATACGGAACAGTGTTATTCAATTCGCTAGAGACTCTTTGGCCCACTTAATGTTGCAGTCACACGGATAAAATGACACACACCAACTCCCGGAGGGCCCTTTTATGACCTACATATCAAGAGAAAATATAAAAGTGAATCACATTGCCAACAAAAAGAGCCTTTGCTACATAGTTGTTTGACTATTTGCTGATTTACACTCAGTGTGCCGCTACTCCTCTCCCCCGAAAAGTGTCGATGAAATGTTCTACAGTGTATTTGTCCCCAAACATCTCCGATCGCACAAGATTCGATTACGAGAAATCGAAAGTTCGTTGCAACCTGCTAATGTCCCGCGGAAGTTTAACGTGAGTGAGCTTTTCTGCTTGATGTGTTCTGTCAATCAAATTTGGAAAAGCACTACAAGAGTCACAGGGTAACACTTGACTTTTAATCACGGGGTGGAAAAAGAGAGTGCCGTCCAATCATCTGCGTCATGCAATGACGTCTAAACAAATTAAAGAAACCTATCTTACCATGGAAACAGGTCTTACATAGTAGTACTTATCTGTATATTTGTGAATATCATTACATCATCCTGTTCCTTCATGGTTTCATTGAGTAAATGCAGCATTCCATGAATTGATACTTGACACCCAATAGAGACGGAGGTAGCTAGGCCCTACACTGTTGATGTAGCTTTCTTGGTTTCGCGGCCACCGCTCAACTTTAATCTTTTTTCCGTGAAATTGTTTGTATTTCGCTAAATCACTATTAAGTGTTCTTCTTTAAGGGTGGGATTTCACTGAGCACGCGAACGATTTGCAAGGGACGCGAATGGAAAAATCCAACATTCGGAAAAGTTTTTCTCCGAATGTGTTCCGACCAAGAAGCTGAAAACCATTCTTGCGCTATAATGTGCGAAGCTCTCACGACGTATGTGCGAATGTCGTGTGTATCAATGCTAAAGTACAGCATGTTACGTACACGAAGAACACGCGACGGAAATGCGAACAACGCAAATTTTCCAATAATCGTAGGAGAAAATGTAGACTACCTATTTTATAGGAGAGGTGGGAGCTGATTTGAGTTAATTTTTTTCCTTTCCTGTACTTCTCTTTTCTTTTTCTTTTATTTCTCTATTGTGTGTGTGTGCCTAGAGTTTTTTTCTTAGGACGTATCTCCACTAGTATAGAATTTGATTTTTTTTTTTTTTTTGCAGTTTCTCCAACAAATAATCTCTCGTTTCAAATGTAATTTTGGCATACTTTGGATTCATTTTAAATGTATTCTGCGATTTTTTTTTTTGTACATCAAACGTTTCTCTTTCTTTTTGCTAGTCTTTAATTTCTTTTTTACTATAGTTGTTAATAATTGTTTGATGTTTAGATGTATGCTACGATTTTGATTTGTAGAAAACGTAGGTCATACATCCCTCAAACATGCGCTAAACTTTCGTGAGAATGTCTCAAAAGTTACGCGAACAGTTTGTGGTTACGTCGTAAAATGATCGGAAAAACTTCTCAGATTTCGCGAAACATACGCGAGACATTCTCCAAAGTTTCGGGGTCTGTTTGGGGCTTCACGAATATTTTGCGAACGTCGCGCGTGTCTTGCGAAGGTCTTGCGCATATGACGAGGCTTTAAAGACACTTTCGAGAACAATTCACGAGCAAATCACGACCAAGTGTGCGGAAAAGTTTCGCAAAAAAATTCAGAATTTTTTGAAATTTTCGCCGAAGTAAAAACGACATTCGCGAACAATTGATCCAACACCAGATCCAGGCGTGTAATGTTCCCGATGCCACCCCGGATCCCAGCAAGGACCTTCCACCTGTCCTGCAAACAAAAAGAAGTGCCCTATCGAAAACTGCATACGAGCTTCGAAAAATAATGAATCTATTAAAAAAAAAAAAAAGAGAGGAGCAGCTACTTGGCATTGCCTCAGGATAAGAGCATAATGAGGTAGTTTGGGTTTTATCACAACCAAATGCAGTTGTCTGTATTTTTTCTAGACTTCAGAGAGAGAGAGTTGTTTTACATATAGTTTGATATGTATGTATGCCTAATGTTGCTGTTATATCAGACGTTTGATTGACCTTTTTTATCACTCCAAAGGGGAAATCAAAGTGAGTTAACAGGCATGTAAAATCGGTAGACTTCACCACAACTTGTACACCTTATTCACAAGCTGCTTTTACATTCTCATCACGTGAGGTCATCATGGCTATTCTGAGTCCAAAGTCCTTGTCGTCCATTACTCATTCCCCTTACAAGTTGCTTTCGCGGCTCCTTTATTTAGTGTACACCATCCAACCTTGACGTTTACGGAACTTGCCCGATTCTCTACGTCACGTTTTTCAATATACAGTGGCAGCGGAACATTTCTAAGTGTGGGAGGGAAGGGGTGGTTAGCTGGATGACGGGTCAGTGGTCCCTTCGCCCTCCTCCACCCTACCACCCCCCCCCCCCCCCCCGCGGGAAGAATAGACCATGATATCCATGATATTTTACTTTAGAATTAAGTCAAAGAATTCCTCGAGACCCTAGAATGGTTAAGAGATCACCTAACAAACGGAAAATAATTCTCAAGTATGCCCACCACTCCCAACATTGGACTAGTTAAACTAGTCTTGTTATTTGTGTTGTTGTTATTGTATGATACGAAGTTTTTCTTCCTCATAGGAAAAGAGTCAACCTCACCTTGCTCTACTCTCTTTCCCAGATAATCAACGTTGTTTTATGTGCACCTATAGACCTAACACAAGTATGTCAATCAAGTTATTATTGTTGTGCAAGAGAAGAAGAAAAATAATACCAGGACGGAATAAAGATCCACACCTGGCACCTAGAGTTCCCGGAAACAGAGCATGGTTAACAAAAAAAAATAAAAAATAAAAAATAAAAAAGTAGCAAGGCAGGGGGAAGGCTAGGGTTAGAACTGCACTAATTTTGTTAGTTTAGTTTTGTTTGTTTTTCAGTCTTTATGCTCTAGAAATGCTAGCTTCCCGCCCACCCCCATCTGATTAATTCTAACCCTCTCTGAGCCAGGGACTTTGGACAGTATGCACAACGCTATGGGGGTTTTCTGTGCAAATTGGCACTCAAAGCATACGAAGACTTCAATGAAAGGAGAACTTACACAACCCACTCAAACTCATAAGATAAAAAAAAAGAACTCTACCACTTAATACTCTATTATGGCATTGTCCATAATATTGTAGTTAATGATGATCAAGATGAATGGAAAGGACAGTAATGATACAATGATATTAATTATGATGATGTAACAACAACGATCATTATTATCATTATAACTATGATTAAAGTTGATACATTTTTCCACTGGATACAAAAACGCTATATATAGAGATGTCATTCCTAGGAGATAAAAATGAATATAATATACACATTGACAGGCAGTGACAGTACAAGTCCAGTGCATATATAGGGATAATAAAATTAGTAGGTCTTCAAATTTTGTTTAAAGTGATCCAGTGTCGGTGATGATTTCTGAACAGGAGGGAGCTTATTTCACAGCCTGTGAGCACTAGAAGAGAAAGCTGCATCGCCAGCTAGTTTGTTCATGTGTGGTTGAGTGAAAGTAACTGACAATGAGAGACACGTGCGTTTAGAGTGGAAGTGTTGTATCAGACACTCCCTAATGTACTCTGGAGCTCTATTGTTGACTATTTTGTAGACCAGAAGGAGAAGCTTGAAGGATATTCTTGCCTTGACTGGCAGCCAATGGAGTTGACGTATGAGAGGAGTGGCATGAGAACGTGAACAATGTAGGTACACAAGTCTAAAGGCAGCATTTTGTACTCTCTGCAAGCAATCCGCATCAGCTTGACTGATTCCGCCAAGAAGAGCATTACAGTAGTCGAGCCGCGATAAGACCAATGCACGGACTGCAATGTGGTAAGTACAAGCATCAATGAATTTTCTGATCCTCCACAGATTTCTGATATAATAGTTAGCTAACTTGCAGATCTGTGAAACATGAGTGCTCATATTTGCATCAGGAAAAGATAACTCTAAGATTGCGCACATGATCAGAGAAATGAGAGTTGTGCCAAGAGCAAGTTTGATGTCCTGTATAAGCTGAAGGTGGCGTTGGGAGGCAAGAACAATAATCTCTGGGTTTCTAAAATGATATATATCGATGATAATAACGACATGAATAACGACAATATCGAAAAGAACCCCTTGTGTCAACATTGCCATGACCATGGTCATTACAGTGATAATGGAAGGTGTTGCTTATACTGTGACACATCCAAAGACGAGTGGAGTCCAATCTTAGGTGTCTTTTTTTCCCATAATGCGGACAAGATGATACAATCTGTACCATATCTAACGGCGAAATAAAAACGCTATGTTCTTGAAATCGCCAGTGAAAGTAAGAAACGAGAATCTCTGAAGTAAAATAAAAAAAAAAGAAGAAGAAGAAGAAAAGAAGGACACTCTAAACACATCGTAAGCAGATGGCTTACTGCTCCACCGACTTCAGACGGCTCGTTAGCTACTGTCGTTACTGTAGCAACGCCCCGCTCCGAACGAGGATAGTGTTGGTATTCATCAAAATCATGGCCATTGTTTTGTCCTTTCTTGACCTTCGCGTATAACGGCATGAAAACATCTATAACGAAGCTGGCGAGTCTTCTGCTAGATCACCGCGCCAAGCATTCTCGCCAATTATAGTTTGCTGGAAACCTAACAGCAACACTTTCTTTGCATTTAATGAATTTACACCCACGAAAATGATTTTTCCAGCATCTCATATTACCCATATTATTTTTCTATTTTCCCCTGTAGACGCTAGTTGATTTTTATAGAATATTCTACCTCTGAAAAATTATATTACTTCAGCAACTGCAACATGATGTGTACATTTTTTTTTCACGTGACACACTTTCATTAATAGGAGCCGTGTAAGCCATAAAAAGAAATTTTAAAAACTTGTAAAATGGTTACAGTTCGTTATTCCGGAAATTCGCTATTCAGATTCGAAAGTCAGAAAAACGAAATAAGGTTCGTTATTTCGAAGGTTCGCTTATCCGAAAATAAAAAGGTCATTATTGTGAAAGGTTTCGTTAATCTGAAAACGAATTAAAGTTCGTAATTCCGAATGTTCATTAGCATGCACCTTTTTTTTTTTTTCATTTTCGAATTAACGAACTTTCGAAATAATGAAGCTTCGGAGTAAGGCCACGGATGTTCAAATTAATGAACAACCCCTATTTCTTTTTCGGATTAATGAACATCTCGGTATATGGAATTTGCGTGTTGCGGAATAAGGACTAGCCCCTGAATAACGAACCACATTCCATTTCGGATTAACGAAGTTTTGGAATAATGAACATCACCCGTTAAAAGTGACTTCCACAAATTTGTAGGGATGATGTACCATTCTTCTGGAAAACATTCAACACAATTACCTCAAATTGTTATGTTCTGTTTACTTGTAATTCACCTCAGTTAAAGGTTAACTTATAGGGGCTGAAGAATTAAAACCTTACATATGAAATAGAAAAATTTCTCGAATACTTATTGATTATCTTTCAAGGATGCATAGGCTGAGATTAAAGATGTGCAGGCACGAAAGAAACATTGCGGATGGGTGTTTAATGGTGTATATTTCGACTGTGAGCAAGGACTGCTTGATACACTGAGTAGTTCTGATGAGGCACTGAATATAATATATATATATATTCACATGCATCTTCCATTGTGGTCAATGTACACAATGTAATCAATCACGTTGTGACTCAAGGCTTGAGATTGATCAGTTAGGATTCTCCTTCCAAGTATCCCTTTGTATTCCCTATAAAACATTATTTCAAGCGCGCCAATAATGCGAAATACCTCTATTTCACGAAGATATTCGATTCTCTCTATTTTTTCATCACTATGAGACTTTCTTAAAGACGTAAGCTTACAACTGACATGACTGAGCGACAAGTTACGAGAAAACTTAAAATCATGGTTTTTTGTTTGTTTCTTTCTTTCTTTTTACTGGTCCAAGTATGTGCTTACTTCGCTAGTGATTAAATGAAACTGAGCGCACAGTGTAATGCATGCTTTAATGTGAAGTCAGCAGGGTATCATGGTAAAAATGCGAAGACCTAACCATAATTGCCCATTTAGGATATTCCCTTATCAAAATTTTCCCGAGGGAATAACCAATAGTTCCGTTTGACTTCAGCTAAATAGGGTGCTCGAAATAATGAGTTTCTTTATTAGTGGCCATGATCCTCAAATCACCTTAGAAAAGACCTGCCAATACAACACATACACACACGAACGCACACACACAAACACACACACACACACAACGCACGCACACAAATACGCACACACACAAACCCAGACATACACTTTTTGATGATGTCCTTTATTCCAATTTTATTCAATATCAGCATCTTATAATATTCACCATGAAACGAGTACAAAGAAAACTAAGCAGCTATAATCTCATCTTCTAACTTGTGCTGCTAAATCACATTTTTTAACATACAGTTAAATATTTTAGACAAAATTCATGTCATGTGCATTTGAGTGATAAAAATTGAACACAAATGTTATGAAACATAATCCACTTTCATCAACTTTAACGGACTCATCAATATCTGCTTATCGGACAAAATGACACTTAAAAGTACAACATTTCACAAAAGCCTACAGTAAACTAGTATCTCATTAACCATAATTCAATTACGCGGACAAAATTTCATATTTTTCTAACCTATCACCCTACCGCCAATATCTGATTTTGTTATACAAACAAAACAAAACAATAATCCCATGTGTGTATGCTTGCTACATTTACCAAAGGGAAACAAATAATATCACATTTTACCGCTCTAACTACGGCTACCCAACCCTATCCCCGCGCACACACACACGCGCGCACGCACACACATCTCAGTCTTCCGTACCTTGGCACAGAAAAGAGACGGATGATGACCGCTTGGCCTTCGTGTGCGGTGGTGTGCTATAAGTATAACTGAAGCTCGCATGGAAAAGACTAGTATAGGAGCTCGTTCATCATACTGTCAAACGAAAAAAAGAAATGATTTATTCAGTTCCATATTCAGTTCATTTTCTGCGGATTTGCACATGTAAATACGCATGTAAAGATAATCCGCTGCCCCATTTTCCAGTTGAACTTGGACAGGTCATTTGTAAAATGAAAAGAAAACGAAAACGAGTTCGGTACCAGGTGACGTGCCGGGGTTGCAACAAAATCAAACATCTCCATTCTTACTGCCATGTTGACGTTAAAGACACGAAGATACAGCTGCATGTTCTTTTTTTTTTTTCTTTCTGTTGAGAATAACTGTTGCTTCTGGCTGGCATTTAATAATAGGAATGTCCTCGTATTTATTTGTGCATGAACTCTATTTCTGGAATCGGGAAAGGAAACCATGAAAGAGTCTGAATTCAGTTTTAGACTTGGTGTTTGTTTCCTGATTGAAAATAGAAGACAAAACTCTCTTCGACGACATAAAAAAAAAAGACTGAGGAATCAACAGGTCTCCCAACTGCTCGGTGAAGATGGGAGAGATGAGGTCATATCCTAAGGCAGGAAGTAAGATATCAATGTTGCAGCGGGCAGGGATCGATTTATATCTTCAGTTTGCTGAGGTACAGAACAACAAGGGGCGCGAGCTGCTCGCTCCTGGATTCCGGTCAGAAGTTGTGCACCCACTCGCGAATTTCCTGTTCTCCGCTCGCACCGCGCTGCACTTCCTACACCCCTCTCCCCTGCTCCTTGGCTTCCACTTCTCTTATTATGCTCCTCTTCCTTTCTTCTTCTTCTTCTTCTTCTTCTTCTTCACTTTTTCTACTCCTTCTTCTCCTCCTTCTTCTCCATATTTCTTTGTGTTTATCTTTACTTCTACTGCCTGTACTTCCTTCTTAATCTTTTTATTTCCATCCCTCTCTAACTTTTTTCCTATTCTTTCTTTTATTTTCACAGTTCTTTCCTTTCCATACTCTCTTTCATTTTCATTCAATTCTACTATTTTTCTCTGACTGCTCTTCTTTTTGTACCTGTTTGGCTATTTTTCCAACAGTCTCCTAACTTCATTGCTTATGGCGACTGATCTCTGCCATTTCTCCTGAGTTTTTTTCTGATAAAAGTCAGATGTATGTTGAGCACTCCCTTTGTTGTTTCCGCATCGAATGAAATTTTTTTGCTTCCTTCTTTCCCAAAATGTCTCAATCTATCTGTTTGTCTTTTTCTCTTCCTGTGCCCTTTCTTTAGACACGCAAAACGCGACAATGTTCTGCATTATTCTTTCTTTTTCCCCGATGGCAAAACTGCCATATGTGATGTGCATTCAGCCTTTAGAAAACGGGGAGGCTGAGCGTTTTTGGTTGGACCACACAGTCGAGGGGTTACAAAGTCGACAAAATATAATACCAACGTGATATCTTTAGCAGGGAGCGAGAAAATGGAATGGCGTGATGAGAGATATCCCGATAATGCCGTGTGTTATCTCACACTATAGGGCGAGAAATGTGATGAGCCAAAAAAAAAATGAAAGAAATAGATAAATGAATGAATAAATGGATTGCTCAAGCCCCAGATATTGGGGGAGTATTTGTGCAATTTTAATTGCAGATGATAAACATTATCCTGTATTAAATTATATCGGCTTGAAATCTGTAACACAATCCCTATCACTTCTGTGACTTTCAAACACTGCATATTTACTATGCTTAAAAAACCGCTCAAGACAATTACCCAAGGGCAATTACTACCCCCCCCCCCCCCCCCAACGCTGAATACCGGTTAGTAATACAGTTTATAACGCTTAGAAACACATATTAGCTAAGTGTACTATCAAAAAGTTCCCCCTCCAACGCCCTTCCCCTCTCGGTCGCTTCGCTCCCTCTTATGTCGTACATCATCCTCTAATACAGCCCTCCCCTCCCATTCTCAAACAGATCGACGCCGCTGATGCTGGATGATTTATTCCGAGAGACTTTCCCTGCGTTCACATTGGTCCCCGAGTCTCGGGGACAGCCACAAGAGATCTTGTCTGTTTTTTACGACTGACCGTCCACACTGCTGCTGAAAAGAATTTCAGTGGGTGCACCTAGGTGCACCTGCTGGAAGTTTCCAGTGTAAACACCTTTACCCCTTGGTTCAACAGGAGTGTCCAGATTGTTCCAACCGAATAATTTCTTAACACGCCTTTTCGCTCCGATAGGTAACTGTGCCCGATGAAAGCCGCAAGAGCGAAAACGTAAATCATTTCACTTCAACTTGCCCTTGTGCGCACGTTACTTCAGCAGTGTGAGTGCCCGGTTTCGTCTCTGTTTCTAGGGCGATTCAAGGGGAAACTTTTAAATGATTAATCGAAGAAATTCAAAGGGCGCAAGCGCTGGGGGGGGGGGGGGGGGGAATTATCCCGGGTAAAGGGGTGTAGGTCATGGGATCCTGTGATATGGATAGCGATTGATCTTTCGTTCCTCAAACTTTTAGCCTCAAATTCTTGTCCCGTCACCGTTCGCCCTTGCTAGTTGTTCCTGTTGGATGGATTTTCGTCATCCGCCTCATCCATCTACCGTTGCCTGCTTCTCACCAAACCAATGATCAACGCTCGAACCCCATTCCCTTCCAATCCACTTACCCGACCTGACATGACGCTTGCCTCCGGTGGAACACGCATAGTTCTTCGGTGTTCCTCGGTAACGCCGTACGTCTTCATCTTCGTCACCTTTCTCCGGCAGCTCCGCGAGAGGCGCGGAATGGTGTGGGCATTTTGGAAAACATTAAAAAGCTTCATGAAGTCTGAAGTTGAAAGACCAATTAAGTAAAGCCTCACTCGTTATTCTAGGGGAGAGTCAAAGAATCACACAATTAAAAAAAAAACAAAACTCGTGACCTTACAGTGAACTCGACAACGAAATTTTTAGATGAAAATTTTGTGTAAATTGTTTGAAACGGAGGACCCGAATTCGAGACCTGCCTAGTGCTAACATCCTATCAAAATGTGCTTTTACCCTCTATGTGTCCCTCTTGACTCACATGTAAAAATTTTTACCCATGGTAACGTTGGGGGTAATAATGATGATAATGGCAGCGCCCTCTGGAAGAACAGTCCTAACAGTGAAAAGGCTACCCTGGGCGAAGCATATCATATTGTTACATTTTTTAGCACGGCATCCTCACAAGGTTAAGCACCCCTCAATCCAACCGTCCTAAATCAAGTCTAAAACGGGTGACCTCAAGAGAATCTGAATTGTTATCGTGGTGTTCCAGTTTGCGACTCTCCTGTAACATGCAAAATGTCAGTTTCGGATTTACGGACGTTGAATTAAAAAGCGAGAGCGTTAACTGACAGCCATGCATTAGCATGGGAACATTGTTATCACATACACTCCTCCGATGTATTCATCTTGCCCGACGTTGACCGAAAAGTTTCTATTCATGGGTCATCGTCTTGAAAGGTCATAAATGGATTCCTTTCTTTCTTTACGCACGAAGCGATCTATAAACTTGTCTACGTGATAAGTAGGCTTGCAAGTTTGCCTCAAAGCTGAATTATATAATGCTATTTGTGCTTCTTTTTTTATACAGTATCATCTCGCCAATAAAACTCTTTGACCGATGAGTGAGATGGTTATCGACTTGGTTTTTGCAAAAATTATCATGGTCAGACAAGGTACCTCACTTACATTGCCTTTACGCCTTTTACGTTTCGGATAGGAAACAACAGAACTAAGCAGCCGCAGTAGTAATATCAGAAATTGTAGAATATTGTAGTGATGGTTGTATACAGTGATTGAAGTAACAGTGTGAGAGGAAGATATCGTAGTGGTATCAATGGGAATAGTTAATGTTGCTGTTGCTGTTCTTGTTATAGTTATCCTTGTGGCAACATCAGGGGATGAAGCAGCTGTAGCTAGAAAGACAGCAATCACCACAGCTGTTGAGGGATGAAGTAATAGGCGTCTGTTAAAGGGAAACGACGATCATTTTATTGCCATCAATCGAATAACTTGTTTGTAGGACAGTATTATGTGTGATGACTTGATATCCAGATAAAAAAAAAAAAAAATCAAATTTGTTTTCCTGGTTAATTCGTGGTTATATGATTCCTCAATAGATGTCACACACAAAACAGTAAGAAAAACATAGATATTAAAAAAAAATGATTGCTAGCAGAGAACCAATGGACACGATGCGAATAAACACGAAACCAAGGACGGGGGAAATTCTCCAACTTCTAGCAGAGCGGACTAGAAAGATTAAGTTTTTCTCTTTTTTTTTTTTGGGGGGGGGGCGAAAGTATTTTTCTTCGGCAATTGTCATAATTTCTCCACTTTTTATATGCATCATGTCTACTGCGTCTGTCACCATTCATTTCCTCTGCGAATCATTCTTCGTCATTCAACAGTGCCTCTTCTCCTTCGCTGTAATTAAGGTGCTGCCTAATGCTTAACCAGTCTCAGTCCCATACAACTGCACTCTTTTCTTCTTCCTATTCCACCCCCCATCCATGAAGAATGATGCGGGGTGCGTCGAGGGTGGCTCCCATCCTCCTGCCTCAACAATCTTTTCGAAGGAGCCGCTGAGAATGAGCTGTCACTCTCTATTCAAATTTGCTAAATGACATGCGCAAAAAGTCATCTTTTACCGTATTTCTCTGGATTTTCATCACCGAGGGTTTTTTTTTTTATCATTTCGTCACAAATACGACGCTCTTTTATCTTATCTACAAGTAAGAGAATCTAACCTTGAGGGATCTTCGAAAGAATACGCATAGCTAGTTTACATTCAGACAATCTGGCATCAAAAGTTTTGCAGAAAGAAACCGCCTGTACAGGGGAATTGCAATTGAAGTTTAATACGTGATCCCGAAACTTTCCAAAATGTCAGACGGGCCAAACTATTGGCAAGGCAGATAGAAGATTTTTCATTTTTCTTTCGTAACATCATCAGTCAATACGCACTTAAAGCCAACATTTTTTTTTCATATCCTTTTTTTTTACCCGTCCAATCTCCCTTCTTTCTTTTTCTTCTTGTGAGTCTTTCTGTGACTCCACTTTATGCCTTTACTTGCCTTTTCCATCTTTGTTTTAAACTCGCCTCCTCGAGCTCTTACCTCCAGCTTGGTGAAAGAATTATTAATCAAAACTTCGAATAACGTATAGATAGATTGATATCCAACCGATAAAAATGAAAGAAACTGGGCACTGCTGAGCCGCATAAAGGTCGATCACTTTAATACGAAGTGGAAAAAAAACGAACAATAGCAACGACAGCGACGACAATAACAACAAAAACACCGGATCAGAATAAAGTAGAGTGCATCGTTACGTACGAACGCCGCCTTTCCTTACTGAATCGCAGCTTGTTTTTCAGATATGCGGTTGACAAAGAGAATGATCAATAGTAGCCGACTATTTGATGAAAGGCACGTTCTCCATCCATATTTATAACAGAAATGATCTTTCTGGGTAAACACTTTCTATCAACCCAGCAGCAAAAAACATGAGTTGGGATAGCACAAAAGCACTTCGAAAATGTAGGTGACGGGAAAATGAAATCGTAAACTTCTTTCCTTCTTCTTTTTTTTTTTTTTTCGTTCAGCCTGTTTGCATCAGCTAATCGTACGTAAATGAAATCGAGAAAAATATCAAGAGTTTTGCTGGTGTATAAACCTGTTGTTCTCTTCATCGATGATCATCTTTGCATTAAAAAATAGAAGCAAAGACTAATGAAAAGCAAACAGCTAACAATGATCACACATTGACATGATCTATAAATTTGATTTGACTGCCACTAAGGTAATGGTACTCTAAAACGAGGCAAAGCTATATTTGACTTTGTTCGACATCCGGATTTGGGAATAATGTATATGTCATGCAAGCAAAGATGTTATGTCGTGTACCTTCATGACACGAATGCTCACATTTCTCTGGCAGCTGTTCTCAAGAAAAGAATTATCTTGCCGATATTAACTAGGTTGACTGCCGATTTTAATCAG
The DNA here is from genome assembly GCF_964275005.1 of Diadema setosum. NCBI lineage: Eukaryota > Metazoa > Echinodermata > Echinoidea > Diadematoida > Diadematidae > Diadema > Diadema setosum. The sequence goes on along the minus strand of NC_092698.1, from coordinate 24,517,158 downwards.
GTTCATTACAGATCTTAACTACGTTGATTGCAAAAGTTTCGCTTTTTGGTGCGTTCCCAATCTTCAACCTCAAATTATTTAACACTCACTTCTTTAATTCTTGCCAAAAGTACAATGTAGTTATACATTTGGTTTTCTATTATTTTGTTTATGTTCACATATCTGTATTTCTATTCACATTGTTCTTATGTGCCATTGATTATACTGGAGATGGAAAAAAAAAATTAGCTTGAACTTGAGTAAGACACGTCTTGTTCACAATGCTCTTCATGGTATTTGTCTTATTTTGTGGTATGTGGTCTCTTTTTGCCTTCTTATATCCCTCCTCCCTGCCAACAACAACCAATAACATATCACACACACGCACACACACACACGCACACACACACACACACACACACACACACTGGTAATAAAGGTAGAAATGTTTTTACCAACATTTTTATGTCCCCTTAAAACTTACAGACATTCGCGCTGCGCCAACTGCAAAGAACCTCGTCCAAAACACATTGATTTGAAAGCAATTTCGAAGAGATTGGCGATATACGCGTGGTGAGGATCTTCTGTCGAAGCGATATCATCTGCGTCAGATTGCAGATATTGAAGTTTACATTCTAAAGCTATTCAACAAGGGCCTCAACACCGGCCCCGCAGAAACAGAAACAAAACAAAACAAAAGCAAAACAAGAAAAAAAAAGTACAGCAACTAAGCAAGCTAAATCTACAAGACGAAATAGAAAAACGAATAGATGAGGCGGATATTGCGCTATTCTACCAAAATATCAAGGAGAGGGGCATTTCGTGGATAGCATACAAATTGTCCATAGCCTCATATTGACCTTTGAATTTGGCAATCAAGTGATAGTGGTTAGACGTTTCAGAACATCTCGGAAAGCATTTCTCTCGTAATGGAGCGATCAGGCCGTGATGTTACTTGCAGACGATGCAACGTGTTCTTCCGAGTTCGTCGTTTCGCGCCAAGGCGACAGCACGCGATAAATCCCGTTCCTGTCAATCATTACTTACTTTGTCCAACCCTGGATTGGAATGAACTGATTAGTGCTTCTCGTCCCATCAGTGAGAGTGATTGCTTTGTCAGAGGAATCTTAAGACAGCGATTCGTTTTTGTTCTTTTTGGAGACGAAATAAACGAGGGCAACTGCAACTTTTCTTTCAGAGTACATAGTAAGATGCCAAACATCTAAGACTGAAAATAGCAGGCATATCACTTTAAATGAGTGCATTATACAGTGTCATCGCTGCAATTCATTTTTGCACAAGTTTTTGTGCTTATCTGAAGACTCTAACGGAAACAGATAACATACGAAATAGCGTCTAGCTTGTCTCTATTTATTTATTCCTTTGTTCATTTCCTATAACACAATCTATATCAAGGGTAGCCTTCTGACAAGACCTTCTGGCTGAGACTTGAAAAAGAGACTAACGTATGAACGAGTGAACTCGAGACCGAGTTGCGCAGCCCCTTTTGAGCGTTTGATCCTGCAAGGATCATTCTTTTTTTTTTTTCACTTTTCTTTCAATCTAATTTGCTTCGATCTTTTTCATTCTTTGCTTTTGTGAAATGATATATAAGATGACTTCAGGTCATGGTACAAAGCTAGGCTGCACTTGAGGTAAGTGTGTTCCGTGAGTCATATGATCATATTCTGCTGCATGCTTCTGGCTTTGACCTTTAAGACCCTTGGTTAGACATTTTTCCACATTGCAGTTTACATTGCAATTTATTATTATTTTCTCTCAACCCTGCGGAAAACACGAGGATGATATCATCAAACCCGAGCCTCTTAGCTTCACTGAGATTTGATTTTAACCTATAAGTTTATATTTTTCAAACTTTGGGGCAAATTGGTTTTCTGCGTGTGATGAGTCATCATAATAAGTCTTTCAATTGTGCCTTAGTAGAATTAGTAGAATTAGTAGGAACATTGTTGTTGTTTTTTTACAAAAAAACAAATTGACAACAGTCTTGACGCCCTATAAGTCTCGGTGTTCATCTTACCAAATTAACTCATGTTATCCTGTTACTACTACATTGATAAAACTGGCGCCCACAACAATGTTACTGTCTGGAATAAGTCAAGAAAAATACAATGTGCCACTCGCATGGTCGTTGTGAAAATGGAACACCAACGCATATCCAGCACACGTGTTTGTAAAACCCCTCCCCGTTTTTTGCTCGTCTTTGAACACCTCCACAGTCGATATCTGGGTTAATTGAAAATTAATGCAATACGTATTCGAGACTATGTATAGGCGGCAAAGGTATGTCGAGCTATTGAACTAAAATGACGTCATCGCTGTCCTCGTAATACCTTTCGAGAGTTCGGTGAGGCAGTTTAGTCAGAGAATGCTATGTGCAGAAAACATGAAAGACAACGGAGAGAACGAAAGGTCTTTCAAATATTGTTGCAGTCCTAAAAAGTGCCGTGTAATCTCCTACAACTACACACTTTTTCCATCCGGTAGCTAGTGAATAAATCGAGAGCTCGCACAGCAATGTAGTGTTAACTATCTCAAATTCCGTGATAACTAATGGGGCTTGGTAATCCCGGAGAACGAATTTCCCGGTAGCAGGTGACACTTGGTGATGGGCAAAGTTATACAACAAAATCCCTGTTACTGGTGAATGTGCAAGCCAGTAAAACACGACACTTTTTTTTTTTATTCTTTATTCGAATTTCTTTCAATACCACAAAATTCACATTCACTTTCACAAAAACTAAACATTATACAATGACAAAATGCATCATACACAAACATTGTAGAAAATAATGTCAATCTTACATTATGACTCTCTTTTTTTTTTTGACCAAAGAAACGAAATCCGTTTTTTTTTAACACACATAAGTATATTCTCGCAAAATGCCCGCAAATGTGGACACGATAGTTTGCTCAAGGCAGTTGGGCACATTCCATTACTTGTTTCTCGAACAAAAAAAAAATTATATATATATATATATATATATATATATATATATATATATATAATAAACATTTTCCTCCTTTGTCTTCTCTGAAAACCGCCTAATTGAAAACTAAAAAAAAAAAATCAGAAAATAAAGTAAGAATCTAAATTCAATTTAACAAATAATAAAAAAAAAGCTCCATTAAGTGTATAGGCTCAGACAAGCTATTAAAAATACATGTACATATTTCCGAATATGTAGGGCCTACATGTATTGTGTACATGTCGTGTGTGTACATGTACACACACGACACACGACACACACACGCACACACATACATGCACACACACGCACGCACACACACTCACACACACACACGTTAGACAAATAGAGAGATTATTGAGAGGGGGACTATACATGCATGATACGTATATGCATGGACCACGTGTACAGTAATGATTACCAACTCACCGAACACAAACTTTCCCATCTTTTTTTTTTTCTTACATTTTCCAGACTCTTAATTTTTAAATGATACAAAGCAAGGCACCTTCCATTTAAAACAATGAATGTAAAGTCTGACAAGAAAGCTGGTCATTAGAAAATATGATTTGGACCCCTCCCCTTTAAAATAAAAGAGAAGAAGATGAGATATCGACTATGAACTTAGATTCCTTGTAGGTCGTGGGATAATAATGAGGCGTTAAAACATAACGGGATAATTTGATATACGATAACAGACTTTGCTTCAGGAAACAAAAAAAAAACAGTTTCGCATTTCAAAATTAGTAGGTCGGACAGAACGTAGCCTTAAGATGTGAAACTTTCAGGTTACAAATAATCAGGATTGATTTTTGGAGTGTTCTTTTCATGGGTTTGGTGTCATCGGTTTTAGGCATATCTTTGCTGTTGTCATTTTGGAGATAAGATATGATAGTATCATTCCTGAGTGACTGATAACAATAGATAAGCCGTGATTCAGTGTATAAACCGTCACGTCTAGACATAAAACGTAAAGTGAGCTATGTATATATAGCTGCAAAGAGGTTGTTAAGTCTTAATCAAATTCCAGCGATGTGCTGTATAATTAATTGCAATCATGCTTGTAGCGTCGAATTCCGACCTGTTGAAAAACTTAGGGAATAGACGTTATCAAGAAGGCCATACTCGTTCGAACTGAATTTTTATTCTTATTATTTCCATGTTTAACCCATACAGTCGTAACAGAATATGATATGCCTAGACATGGGCAAATTTTAGATATGAAAATCGGTAAGACAATTATTGAATTGTTTTAGCATTTCACTTGCAAACTTGATCATGTCTAATTCAATGAATGTAATTGAGGTGTCAATTTGAACCATACGAGTTGTATTATGAATATAGAAAATTAGCGTTTTAAATCTAATTTAAGGAAAATATCAGAATATTTTGTTTAGCATATGATTCCTAATTTTGGAATTTATTAAACTATTTCCCCTTTATCTTAACCTAGCCCCCCCCCCCACACACACACACACGCAAACACACAAAATAAACTCAAACAAGTATCCAACAATATGCCTAAATCACTTGATACAAAATATTACACGTTTCATTTTCAGAATATTAATTCAATTTAAACACAGTTTAATCCCATCCAAAGAAAGGGTAAATCTAATATAAATCATTTATTTCACAAATCATGTGGTTTTAACAATTTGTGAAAAATAAGTCTAGTGCATACTGAATCACAAAGTATATTACAAAATGTTGCGTTTGAAGACGTCCGTTTGTCAATACTTTCATAACAGTTGACAAATTTGAAAATAAAGACACACACACACACACATACACACGTACACACGCACAAACTTCCATTTTACATCTGTGAAGATTAACTTGGGTTGTACTCATCTCCTTTCATGCATACTAATAAAGTTTCTTCATATTTGCATTTTGTTTGTTGGGGTCCGATAATGGAGCAACTGTCAATTGAGAGAGCTTTACATAACCATGATCATACGCCTCCTCTCCCAAGCCACCCCCCCCCCCCCATCTCTCTCTCTCTCTCTCTCTTCGCATCTCTTGCTGGTTTTTCTCTCATCCTCCTCTTTCTCTCTCCATCTCCCTCTCTCGTATCTTCCACAATTTGGTGGGGCTCAGGAGAAAGTAACAGCCTTTATGTCGCAAAATAGTCGCAGCAGATCAATTCGAGACTAATCAGGCTCGAATCAACGAAGATGTTTTCCAAAGTTCACAGGAGGTCTCTCTCTCTCTCTCTCTCTCTCTCTCTCTCACTGATACGGTAAGTAGGTACCTTGCTGGAATGGACGCCGGTCGCGGATTTCCGAAACTATCGATTCGGTCCCCGAAGTGCGTCGCAAACTCGATACACGCCACTGCTGATCGCGTCGCGGTAATCCTCCTGCCGTAGGGGTGACGCGTTACAGTTGGGAAATGATAAAAGGAATTCCCTGACGCATTATGTGTTTCTGGGGGCTCTGGGAGTTAATAAAGGGGCAGCTGAGTGGAGCGAACTTCGGATTGGAGAAGACGACAAAATGACAAGCGAAGCGGCCGAGAGATAATGCGAATTACAAGCTTCAAAGTCTCCATTAATGCGATTCATTAGGGGTTACGTGTCGCTGACAAAGTCGCGACATGGAGGATGGGACGAGATGCTCACACCATAGAGAGATGGAAAGAGAGGTGGGGGGGGGGGGAATCAACAGCAACATCAGCAAACAAACAAAGCCCATGTAAGCCAGAAAATACCTACAGGGAGCAATGTATCCAAAATGACGTCACAACGCATTCACGTCATGACAAGTGAGTAATGGCACGCATACCAAGCGCAGAGAGACATGAACAGAGAAAAGCCTCTTTGAAGATTATACGCATTGTTTGGATATGCCAAAGAGAGAAGGGGAAAATAGGACCACTATTGCTCAATACTACACCGTTTTTGTACCGTGCAAATTATGATTGAGTCTCAATGTCCTGAGCGTGAAATTTATGGTGGCTTACATAAATGAAAATCAGGTATGATAGAGTCCGTAATTAAGATCGAACGTGTATCAAGCAGTATACACAAAGAAGTACATTAGGAGAAACAAAGAAATGGAATCCAACCAAATCTGCATAACTGAACACAGATGAGATTTGAGATGAGTCGTGGGCTGATCACGAGAGGAGGATTTTTTATGCTGTAATGGAGTGATAGCCAAAGATAGGAGATTGAATACCAAAGGCCTTCGTGACGCAAGGATTTTGTGATGACGTTAGGAGAAGTTATATTAAATGATACGAACTGCATCGGAGTTGACTTAACTAGTTGATGCTATTCTCGAAAAACCTGCTGCAAGTAATCGGGAGTCAATTGATGACATTATGTTATCATCAACGACAAAAGTGTATTAACATGTACAAGCATTCGTCTAATAGCGAACTAATGAAAAACAAAAATCAAATAACGTCTTCCTGTGGACGTTTTGCTGTAACAGGTCGCGAGTCGAGAGTTTCGCGTGACAACCTGTTAAGAGTCCATATACGAACTGTGAAGTATCACTATTTTCAAATTGATTCATTTAGGCCGAAGAGGGTAGCGAGGTGACCATCTTTCTGTAGATATACATTCGCTAAAAAGAAAGAAAGCCGACAAAAAGCGATCTCACATTCTGATCACTGGGCAGTAAAGTCAGCGCTTGTTTGGAATCAATAAGGCCCCGGTGTAAGGGCTGTCGAAATTGAGAACATTAAGGAGTAGATGAATCGAAATGGGAGAGGGCCAATGATTTCTCTTTAGATTTCTCTGAAAGAAAAAAAAAAAACCTACAAAGACTCTCGAAATAACTGACTGCTTTCCGCTGAGTGCCCCGAGTAAAACACCAAGCCCCTCGCTCGCTCTTAAAGAAAAGTTAACACCCATGTAAGCGAAGTGCTCGCTCGAATTTACATCAATGTCATTAGCACTTAACGCGAGCTGTCGTCACGACCGTGACCGTGACCTTGACCTCCTTTTCTTCACCTCTCTCAATCTTCCCTCCATCTCTCTCTCTCTCTCTCTCTCTCTCTCCTGTTCCTTCTCCAAATCGTAAAAACCGCAAATGCACGACCTCGAGAAAGAGAGCTCATGACCGTGTCTCCAACTTCCTCACTTCGCGGCAACGTCGGTGTCACTCACCGACAACGTTCAATTTTCAAGATTCAGAAACTCAGATTAAAGAAAAAAAGCACCTCTAGCTCAGCATGTACGTGTATGGAGATACCAACTGGTCACAAATACCACTCCCCTTGATCCAGCTACCATCAGAACAGTTTGCACATACCTGGTAATTTCAGTTGGCAACTGGACCCTACATAGAGACAAGCTCCACTTTTCAGTAAATCACGCTTTTCCATCGCTTTATTAATTCTTGTCATTATTGGAAAGTATGCATTCTTTCTGTTATTATTCATTTCCTTCATAATTCAAACATAATAATTTGTATTGCACTTTGTGTCTTGTACGTCTTACAAATTGCCAAACGATATAGTTTGGTAAATGTATACTTTATGTTATGTATTACCTTTTGTTAGATGAAAATAAAATATAATTGAATCGAAATGAAATGAAATGAAATGAAATGAAATGAAATGAAATGAAATGAAATGAAATGAAATGAAATGAAATGAAATGAAATGAAATGAAATAAGCAACCGCGTATTTTTCTGATATGTTTATCCACCACAGACCTGGCTGCACAGACCTGCCTGACAGCGAGAACAAACTTCATGGTATCAGTTTGACTGCCATCCATGACACTGGAAGGTATTGACAGCTGGAAAGTGTTCCAACAATAAAGAATGTGTTGATATGCAAAGTTGAATTCATTCATATCATCCATACATGAAGTATTTTCAGGAAAAATAAAACAGATATCACGAGAGAGAGAGAAGAATATGTGTGTGCTTGTGTGAGAGAGAAAGAGATAGAGATTGATAGGCAGATACAGATAGATGGGGAGACAGGGGGAGAGGGAGAGAGAAGGAAGGAGGGGGAAGGAACGCGATAAGTGAGGACGCGGCGCCGCGAAAGTCAAATCGCAAGTTAGCTGACATCGGAGTATGGATTTGGACTAGAGATCCATGACGCCAGGGCTTGTGCCTTTTTTTATCCGTCAGCGAGAGTGTTGCGGCTCAGAGCCCATCACAGTTTTCGCCCGGTCCCTTGAGATCACGACAGAGTGGCAAGAAATCGTGTAGGGCAATCAAACAGGATCAGTGCCGAACGACGCCACGGTACTCCCCGACACCGCTTAGCTCGCATCTACGTCCCCTTTCGGGTAATAGATCAGCTTCGCTGTCTCATCATAATACATACACGTCCCCTGATGATAACTGACGGTGATTACAGTTACATTATCAGCAGCAAATAAGCCTTCGGGATTGTCAACTGTTGCCACAATAGTTACATCAGTTGTCGAATGGATTTTATGTGTCATGTATTTCTGTGCCATACTGATTTCTTGATAAATCATACTTATCATATGAAGAACTATGTTATATGTCTTATGATTTTGTATTTCTGGATTTTATTGATCAGAACAAAACATTGTCCTTTTTCATTAGTCATATGGCATATGAAGTTTTGGCATCACAGAAAATAAACATTCTTAACAGGATTATGTCTTATGTTTGCTTAACTCGTTTATGCACATTGTGTCGTTTGCCCTGTAAGTAATCACTACGTGGTGGATATCAAATTCCTTTCATGCATCGAATGTAAATACGAAGCATGATATGCTGTAATACTTTTGAAAACAAAGCAGAAATTTAGTAGCTGAATCACATTAAGACTTTGATAATCTACTCAATCTAAATATGGAGCAATTTGGGGTTGCGACACGTAATATATCGCATCTAGTGCTATTGACCGAATGGACCCGTAACATCAGTTTTTCGGTGTCGTCAGTGCTATCGTATCCGAATACAGTCAAACCTGTCTTAGCGACCACCCGTCTAAAGCGATCACCTGCTGTATATAACCGCTAAAATCAATTCCCTCCAAGAGAAAAAGCATGTTAAAGAAACCTGGTTATAGCGGCCACCTGTCTATAACAGTCACTTTTTTTTTCGTCTCCCTTGGGTGGCCGCTATAGACATGTTTGACTGTATTGTTTATAGATGCATTTATAGTAGAGAGATTTCACTGTACATTCGTGCGGAAATCATAATAAAGTTTGATAGCGCATGACAACTACGTATAGAGCTATGCTTTTCTATGCTTTTCTTGTGAATTATTCCTCTTTTCCATCTATAGAGTTACAAAATAAAATTGTATTGCTTACTGGTCTATTTATTCAAAAACAAATATAATATTATTATAATTATATCCATGTTTTCTTGAAACTTATGTGATTCAAAGTTCCTTAAAATATTATGTATTCATGTAAGCGTTATGTATATTGCTTTGTATTACTTTATGTGGAAATAAAAGCACTTGAATTGAACTGAATAGAGAACATTCGGCTTTAATGTCAGAAAAAGACTTGGATTCATTGAGAATATGGCAGCATTAGTGTTTTGTTTTCTCCCCACCAACTCTGTAAAGTACCAAATTGTGATGTCACAGACATTCTTCGCCATGGAAACTGGTTCTAAAACAAGTTCACGTGGCTCAAGTGTTTAGGCGCGCACGTGGTTTCAACCCAAACTACAACAAAAGGCTCTGACATCATCACTTTGGTAACGTAAAACTCCAGAAAACAACAAAAACAACTGCAAAAAATGAAACAAATTAAAACAGAAAACCCTTCGTCGATTCAAACAGCATTAGCGGGGAAGGGTGGGGCCATGGAATGTTTAAAAGAGGAAAATGTATACTGTCGCACCACTCGCACAAACAGGGGGAGTTTTCAAGGACATGGGTTCACTGTATCACATTAGCCATGGTTACGGGAAATGGGCCAATTTTGCCGGATTACAAATCAATTTTTCTTGCTAAAGAGATTAGGGAACGAATGTGGCCCAAACGTGATGAAAACTACCTGTTGACGGGTCCACGCTACATTAACATGATTACACGATATAGAGTGTCACGCGTACAACGAGTTATACTTTTTTCTTCTTTTTCAAAGTTCAAATTTCAAATTTATTTCCGTTTTTCGACAATAAGACAACACACACCTCTCTTTCTTTAGTGATAGAAATGTTAACAAGACAACGTGGATTGAACAAAGTAAACAGCCATAACAGAAACCTTACAGTAGCCCTGCATTGTAATGAGTACTGAAGTAATCAAAGTGAAGTATATCAGTATGCACTGTGAGAAAAACGGAGGAACCCACTGAAAAGACAATGCTGTGGAAAGTGGGCCCCTCTTGGAAAGAAAGATCAATGAGAAATTGGTTGAAACAACAACAACAAACAAACAACAACAACAAAGTTTGTTGGTCTCTACCAGCTGCATCTTATTTTCTTTTTTTTTTTATAATATGAATAGAACATTCAAAATATGCAGAGGTATCAACTATACACGCTATCGACTTTCTGACATTGCTGGATATGTTTTCACACTCGAATGGACGATAGTTAATATATTCCTATCGATTTTTGGAGCGATTGACAACGCAACAGCAGCTACCACAAAACATAATATCAGATGGAGAATTGTTCTTGTTGTTGTTGGTTTTTTTTTTCTCTATCTATCTTTATTCTCATTCTCTCCTCCTCCTCTTCCTCCTTCTTCAATCAATAATTCCTGTGCCTTTAATTAGTTTAGGAACAAATTTGACTTGCGCACGGGACCCTTTCCCCATCTGCGGGGTTCGATTTGGATGCTGACATTCACTAGGGCGACCCCGAGAAAACGCCTGCGAAAATTAGAACAATTTCCCTAAAGCCTGGAGGGGTATGTAGATGTTTACTCAGTACAGCCACACACTTTTCTGTCTCTCTCTCCCTCTCTTTCTCTTCTCTCTTTTTATTTTTCTAAAGGAAATCGAGACAAAATGCTGTTGTTCATGGTGGCGATGTTTACGTATTCTTCCTGAAAAGACTATTTTGGCCGACGGGTTATGTTTCGCTGTTCTCGCGCTTCTTAGAGCCCTTTTATCTGTATGCCTGCCTTGCTACTCATTCATGTGCAAAACCAATAGATAAGACAAACTTTCTTGGAGCTAAATTGGAAGGTTTTCGGATGAAATTTGCAATTCATTAAAACATTATTTCCTGATTCTTTCATGAAGAGGTAACAATATTTAGCACAATTGTGCAGATATCCTATTACAGTTATAAAGTAATTAGGAAATTGCGTTTTGCACTGAGAAATGAAAGTTAGTCTTCATAACACATTTTGATGTTAAATGAAAACAGCTGATAGCTTCAAATATTACTTGATATCCGAAAAAGTTTCAAAGCATCATTGAAATCCCGCTGGCACCCTTCATTTAGTTCCAATATAGGTGGTCATGATTTTCCAACACGTCCATCAAGACGCTGACAGTTGATTATTTATTAAGTTAATAATTATGTTATTTAACAAGATAAGTTGAGTCAAAAATTGTACGCACATTTTAGATCACCAACGCTGTCATGGTTACAGAGAGTATACAAAAAATTTTGTTTTTCTTGTTTGTTTGTTTTTTAAGGTCATTATTGATCCAGCGCAATTTCCTTGAATTTGCCGCCGGTCGGTCACTCTTCTTCTGCCTATCAACATTTTCAGAACAACTTTTTTTTTTTTTTTTTTTTTTTTTTGCTTGAGTTGGAATCTTTGTAAGAGCGAGCGTATAGAGAAAAGAAAGACGTGTGGTTCATCCGTCGGTGAACCTGTTCCTGTCGTCATGCATGACGAATAGTCAAGAGTTTAATCGCAAAACAAGTTAAGCGCCATTCAAAAAATAAAAATAAAGTAAGTCCATCTTGAGATTGTGCAAACTAAAACCTCTTCATGATACCTTGCTTGCTGCACAACAATTATTATTCTTGAAGTTACGATAAAAACAAAAATATCCAGTAGTTTTAATTATTCTTTTGGGGGTTTTTTTCGCAGGTTTTAGCTGCAAATAATATCTAAAATTGACTGGAATGGAGTTGACGCGTTTTGCCATCAAACTCTTCAATACTTTAATCCACATCACAAAGCCAAATCCAAATCACAGTTTCTCCGAGAAAGAAAACAGAGCTAACAAAATGTTATACCTAAAATCTATAGATTCATTGAGAGGTGAACAGGGAGAGGGGGATATTTATTTATAGAGATAGAAGCAGGCAGGCAGATAGACAGACAGACAAACAGACAAAAACGCGGGAAGAACAGACACAGGGAGAGAAAGAGTAAAGAGAAAGAGACGGGGGGAGAGAGGGAGATAGAAATTCAAACGCCATTCTCAGAAAATAATTAGATGATAGAAACTTCAACATCGGGATCAGAGTGGACAAGCAAACTCTTAAGCAAAAAACAAAAACAAAAACAAACAAACAGACACGAGCAAAGAGCAGGTCTGGCCTGCTATTCCATTAGTCCATTTATGTCAGGGGGGCTGGAATCCGTCTACAACTGCCGCTTCTACTTTTTCTTTACTCGTCTTTGGCGTGTATGTCGAAAGCCTGAGAGTTTCAAAAGTAATGATTTTAGATTGTCTGCAGTTATCACTAAATGTGTATACGGACAACAAAATACTACGAAATCGTACTTTATGTGGGATAAGTTACTTTCGGTATTTGTTCAAGCCGTAGTTAAAAGGTGTCCAAAAAATATCCATCTGCGTAATTAGATACTGATAAATGATAATGAATGAAGCTCATAATTTCTTCCTGTGATTTCCCAACTGCATCATCAGTCTTCATTGACATACGTATGCGTTTGTCTTACTTTTCCTCGCTAATGTTGTTTGCAATAGCTTTAAACAAATCGGACGTTCCTATATGGCTGTTTGATCTGATAGAAAACAAAGAGCTGATGCTGCATGGCGACGTCCTGATGGCTATACGCATTTAATGTAATAAATGACTAATGCCTTTATTTCTGTCACGATCTGTCTGAATTAAAGAGGAACCTCCGGCACTCTTGTCAAACTTTGTCAAATCGTCCCGCTTTTTGCTGCTCCATAAATGTCAACCTTTGCGACCGGTGTACGACGCGTCGCTCACTCTCGCATGAGAATCGCACCCAATCCACCACCGATGTGTCGGTTCACATTCTTGTCGTCATTATCATTCTTAAGTACTTTCCATACTTTCGTAATCATTCGCTCGTGTTGCCAACTTTCAGTTTTATCGCTTTCAGACTCATTTTATTTGCTACATAATCATTAACTCCCCTTTTTTAACTGGACATATTTCCTTCTTTCTTTTCTGTGAGTGATCCGTTGTTCTGGTTTTTTTTTTTCGTACCAGTTTACCCAAATTTGATGTCTTGAGGCTTAAAACAAACGAGAACCTTACTGTAACAATTTCCTGTAGTTTTCTGAAGAGTCTATACACCTTTCAACACACCAAGTGTACGCAGATGTGTATGTGATGTATGTGATATGACGACTCTCCCTCGTGTTCCCTGTTCTATTTTTGTGAGAGATATCAGAAGTGTGGAGTTAATCTAGCACATTTTTTTTTTTCTGGTTTACATTGTTGCACTCTGAACACAACTGCTCTAATACGAAATTTATCTACCAGCCGCTTGTATCTTAAGCGGTAATGGCTGCACACAATAACTGTCGCCATGACATTTATAATATCAGGAAGTGACCACAAAGACTGCGCATATATGAAGAATCCAGTGCGTCAACAAAGAGTGAATTGATCTTCAATGGGATATAGAAGGAATATCCAGCGGAGGGCCTACTAAACCAAACTACACAAGTTTCTTCGTGTGGGACTGGATTAATTCCTTGAAATAATTATGTGCACTTCCCAAATGTTTCGACCAAATTCAGAGCGAAAGTCATGGCTTCAAAATTAATGACAACGACTATTGGCTTATGGGGGCGTTAGATACGACCCATATGTTTTAGTGAGGTTATGTTTTGTTTCTCATAGCCATACGTGATTGATATGAGTACTAGATGTTATACTCTGGAGTCAATAACAAATTCTGAGACGTCAAAACTGTAAGGAATATGTATTCATACTAACAGCAAATAGATGACACACACACATTCTTAACATTCTATGTTTATTCTTGTTGTCTGTTATAATATAGCTATTCGTACGAAGAACCAAAATTGATTGTTAAAAAAGAAATTTATAGGAAATAATATCATATAAATTGACTGTTTTCCATCATTTAATGTTATTTTGATTAATTTCTGACATAAATCATGCAATAAAGTTGTCTGTGCTTTGAATATAAGAATCTTTATTTTTACCAAATTTGAGCACTGGAAAAAGTTCGATGCGGCTACGAAAAGTGCCAAATCTGTGACGTCACGACGTGAGTATGCAACCCAGTGGGATTTACGTATCTATAGGCAAACTGTGTGCACTTTTCAGGAAATTGGTGTGTAATTTGTTGTCAATCTAGAATAAATCGTCCGCCAAAACTATATATTCACGTCGTGAAATTGTTTGTTTGTTTGTGTTCATTGGAATCATATTTTACACCCATAAATTTACGGAAAAACAAAGTTTTAAAAGCGCAAAACCTATCGTCAGCTCAAGATTCACGATTACCGTGATCAGCTATTCTTCGTACAGCCACAATTTGCTGTTATCATTGACACAACAAATCGATCAAATACTCATGAAGGATGATAACTAAGTCAAAGAGCTGTAATTGATTGGAAATCATTTTTACACCCATAAATTTACGGAAATACGACGTTTGAAAAGCACAAAACCTACCGTAATCAGCTCAAGATTCGCGATTGCCGTGATCAGGTGTACGCACACCAGTACCAGCAGAATCGGCAGTGAAGACGTATTCCTTGATGCCGTGATTTCAGCTTGATTCTTCTTCGAAATGGCATGATGAAGGTTTGTTAGATAAATGTGACCTTCTTTTTCTCTTGTGTGTTGGTTTAAATTCAAATTTCTACCTCAACTTGCTAAAAAAAGAAACAGTCTAACAAAGCGGGAAACTGCAACATTTCCGTGCTGAGCAGCAGTCATGATACACGTAGGTTGCTTGTAAACAAGGGGGTCCTCGGCGCAGTTGACCAATCGTGAACACGTATTTCGATCACGTGTCTTGGTAAGCAACAAGGCTGTTTACGGGTCTGGGAGACGATTTGCATAAACTTACGCATGTTTCAGACGAATTTATGAATGAAAGTGAGTACCATGACATCATGCCATGACCATATTTGGAATAAGCAGAGGTAGAGCTTTCTGTAGGTACCAAATGTGTCAGGGTTCAACGCAGAATATCTAAGACACGATCGCCAAAAGAACAGTCATTTTCGCCGTAAGCGAAGGCGATTTGGTCTTTAGAAGTAAGACTTTGGCCAACATTTGAGATTGACATCCCACTTTTCTCTTCAAAATTCCACATTTTGTAGGTTGTATTTCGAAATGTTGTTGATATCAATCAGAAACTAGAAAATTTCCCCTACAACGTGATACCAAAATGTCAATTTGGTCCCTGAGGTAGGTGATTTTTTGACCTTTCTCGGGCTGTAGCGCGAAATCACATTTGCCGAGAAGTTTCGGGTTTTGCCAGAGCGGGTCTCATATAGCCGTACGGCAAATCAGCTCATACACATTAGGTCACTTCGCTCAAATCCGATGTTTCTTGTAGCGAACGGAGTTACGTGGTCATGGAAATTGGGTGTTTTTTTCAATCTCAAAAACAGTTTGGGGGTAAGGTTACATCGTCTAAAAGATATCCAGTTTTGTTAACTAGCTTCTTAGCTTTCCGTAGATATCAAACTTGTCATATTTCTAGATTCTCTATAAATTTCTGCTTTAAGATTAGCCTCTATGGAACACATCTTGAAAACTCGAAAATATAAAGTGCAACAATGCAAAAAAACCGCCAATTTTAAATCCGATTTTACTCGTCAGGATGGACGGTGACCCCCCATTTTCTTTACCAATTCTGAAAGCTGATGAGTTGTACATGTCATTTCCTGGTTGGCGATGCTGGAAAAATGATTAAAAGATATCAAATTTCTTAATAAAATAAAAAAAGTAAATTTTCAAAATGACGTCATCAAATTTCAAGTTTACTCGAGCATATCTCACTTATCCTTTGCCGATTGTCACCCAGATTTCAGTATGTTGTAGCTTATTAAATGTTTTTTTTTTTCATTAATGTAATAACAACATTTTGACTGGATGACAACATCACCTCGTAAAAATGGAGTGAAAGTAATCTTGTCAAATTTGACCAGTATACGTGTTATCTCTATGGGAGTGCATTTTTTCTGGAAAAGAAAATTGACATGACTATCTTTTTCGAGCACTAGCTCACTTATGCTTCTGTGAATTTCTCCCAGATTGTAATATGTTGTAGCTGAGACTTTGGGCTATCGTAGATGTGCCCTTCGTTTTTTCATACGATGTCTGGATCACGTCAAAAAACTTGGTTGAAATTAGAGCTTATCATCGATTTATTGGGATATTTCTTTCTTTCTGCAACTTTTTTTGCAATAACTCAAGAAAAACAGCCCCTATCACCTCCATATTTTGCACATGTTTATTTTTTTATTTTTTTTTTATTCAAGTTCCATATTCCACATTCCATATTCAGGCTTCATATTCCATTTGATTTCGGAGTAAAATATGTTAACACAACATTCAATTTTAGACATAATTTCACAAAACATGTATAAGGACACGTAATAAAATGATGTGTAAATATGAGGAACCTACTAAAAAGCAATGCTTGTAGGATGTAGGTTCCAAAGAAACAATATAAGCGTTTAGTACAACATGCTAAATTACGAAAGATGACGAAACACAAGCGAAAATCGGTATGTCGAGATAATAATAAACTCTACAGAATGTACAAAATAGTTTATGATGGTCAAGGTAAAACTCAGGGATTCAATGCTCCATAAAATTGCACTATTGGTCAAAGAAATGTGGTCAAATGAAGTCAAATGAAGACACCCGAGCGAGGCATCATTGAGAATAAGAACAGATATATCAAAATGGCCACAGCAAGTAACTATACATAAGATTTAACAAAATTGGCTTTTAGATTTTGCTTAAAGGAACTTAGAGAACTTGATTGCAGCCGAACAGAATCTAACTCATTCCAGAAAGAAGGACCGGTAGAAGTAATTGTCTTAAGGGCTAGAACTGTACGAACGGGAGAAAAGTGATATGGTCCACTTTGTCTTGTAGGGTAATTATGAATTTCACTGTTTTTAACAAACATTGAGGAAAATAAACTAGGAAGATCGCCAATGCTCAACTTATACATAAAAATTCCAACGTGATACAAATACAAATCAGAAACTTTTAGTAATTTACTGGAAACAAACAATTCATCTGTATGATCCAAAAAATGTGCACGATTTATAATCAGCAAGGCCTTTTTCTGAATAAAAAATAACGAATCGATTTTAGTCTTAGAGCAATTACCCCAGGCCAATATTCCGTAATTTAAGTATGGTGATAATAGAGTTGAATAGAGGGAATGCAATATTGGCTTGGGGAAGAGGTACTTCAATTTGTGAATAACTCCAACGTTTTTACACAACAACTTACATAAATAATCAACATGAACCTTCCAAGAAAGATTATCTATCAATATAAATACCTAAAAATTTTGTTGAATCTATTTGATTTAACTGCAAACCATTCACTAATACTGAACCTGGAAGAAACTTTATTGTATTACTAAAAACCATAATAGTCTTGTTTATATTGAGCGATAATTTATTCGCCTGTATCCATTCAAATACCAGTTGTAGTTCGTTATTCACAGAATCAAGCAACACAAGGATCTGAGTGAAAATAAAAAAGACTTGTGTCATCCGCAAACAGTTCATGTCACGTACATCATTTCATAAAATAACAACTACTTGATCGGACACCATCTTGGGTATGTAATATGTTGTAGCTGAGACTTTGGGCTATCACAGTATGCCCTTTGTTTTTTTTTTCATACGGTGTCGGAAGCATGTCCAAAAACTTGGTTGAAATTAAAGCTTATCTTCAATGTATTTTCATATTCCTTTCTTTTTGCAACTTTCTTTGCAACAACTCAAGAAAAACATTGCCTATATCACCACCATATTTTGCACATGTTTAGTTCATGTCACGTGCATTATTTCATAAAATAACAACTACTTGATCGGACACCATCTTCCGTATGGTAATTAGGGTCAAAGGTCATAAATGTTTCATCCTGTATCTTGGTAAATACATGTCCTATATTTCCCATATTTTGCACACCCAAAGACCATGTTACAAGAATCATTTCACAAAATAACCACTTTTTGCTCAGATGCCATCTTGTCTGTGCAAAGTGGGTTCAAAGGTCAAATGTACTTTTTTCTCTATCTTCGTTATGACGTGTTATCTCTATGGGAGGAATTTTTTCTAGATGTGAAAATTGACATGATTGTCTTTACCGAGCTCTAGCTCACTTACCCTTCCGTGAATTTCTCCCAGATTTTAATATGTTGTAGCTGAGATTTTGCGCTATCGTTATGTGTCCTCCGGTTTTTTTTTTTTCATACAACGTCCAAATCATGTCGAAAAACTCCGCTAAAATTAAAGGTTTTTGTCAGATGTCATCTTGGCTGTGCAACGTAGGGTCAGTGGTCAAACATCATTCTGTATCTTCGTTAGTGTATACGGAATTTGGTACCAAAGATGGCAGACCTGACTCCATTTTCTAAATGAGAATCCAAACATCACACGGCCAATGTCCCTAAACACAGATGAAACCTGTATGGTCATGCCTAATGGGATCAGGACTCAAATCATTGATTTTCGAATACATCGGATCACCTAATTTGTCAACTTGAAGACAAATTCCAAGTCTAGTTACTCTTATTCTCATCAATGTAAATTCGAATTTCACTGATTCATGAGAAATAAACCGCGCATTTCCAAATCACGGGTGTTCCTTTTACACGAGTGTTTTGCCACGTACAGTGTATAACAATGTTTGAATCCATACAGAAAGATTAGGAATAAGACATCGCATGATAGATATTCAAAAATTCGTCATGCCTTCATATTTATTTTCATGAAATGCATATAGATTCCAACATCATTCTAGATGAGATTGACTCCATGCTGCGTGCTAATATAGCAATTATGCTAACATTCCGTTTGCTGATGTCCCATAATGGGACTTAGTATTACATTTACCATTAAAGGTAGGGGATACCTTTTACAGAACTCCCAAAATGCAGCAAAACGTTAAATATGAACCTCAGGGGACTTGTTTAGGCCACTGCTTAGAAATTTGGAAGTCAACAGTTATCTACAATTTGAATAATGCACAAAACTCAACTACTCAGTAGTTCTGTGTGTCAGCCACACTTAAGCCTTTTTGTTGCAGTCTTCTGTATTTTTATCTATAAACACAAATCTAAAAGTATAAGAGCTGATGTAATAACATATAGTGTGTGGCAAGAATGTATATAGAATATAACTTCAAGTACAAGTTATAACAGTAACATACCTCACCTGTTGCTCTTTATCTATACCATTCGATAAAAGAGAGAAAATCATCGTTTTAAAATCAATTTTCAAACCGGGTCAACCCGACCCAAAATCGAATTACGAGCGCGGGCTAGCTACGTACTAAATGCGACCAGCCCCAACGTGCAGCGTTGGGGCTGTGCCGTTTTCGCATTCAGATCGAGGAGTTGTACAAAACGGGTGCCGTTTCGGCGCTATATTTCCTTAATTTTTCAACAAAAACTACTAGGAATACTTACATGGGTCGATTAAACCTAAATGATTAATTTCGGCAACTGTTTGATGCATTTCATTGCTTATGATGCAGAAAATGTTGTCTTATAACGCGAATATCTTCAGCTCACCGATGCTCACTGAAACTCACAATCACTTGCACAGGCGCACAGCATGCATGCAGTGCAGTGCATTGAGAGCATGCGTAATGCGTACTAATGGCTATAGCAGCAAGTCTCTCCACTGTTGCACTAGGGCAGGCCGCTTATTACTCCTAAAAGAATGTAGAAAATTTTGCAGTTTCTAGATAAATGGGTGAGAAAAACCAAGTCGAAAAGGTAATGTATTAATATTGTCACTGTGTTTATGATAGAAATCTAGCCGTGCTTTATTTGTGAAGTCGTTTGTGAATTTGTGAATTTGTGAATGTGGCAGTGATTTGTGCTCCCGCTCAGCTGCGAGGTAGCCGCCAGGACCGCGCCTTGCGGCGCGGTCTTCGGGGCTAGCTACTAGTACGTACATTGTATGTAACTTACACATGTATCGCATGCAAGTAGTACGTACGTGGACCAGAGCTAGCGAGCGTTATACGCATGCATACGGTGAATTTTCATTTTTTTAAATGAAAGTAATGGACTAATTGGAACGAAATTTTGCACAGGTGTTACTGCAATCATACCCAAACTCCATGCTAACTATGAGACCAATTGCTGCAGGTTTACAAATGTGGGCTAGTACCTTTAACATCTTCCCTGACTTAGTACATCATGTACATTGAACTCAAAGTGTGTTTCACCGCTGTTGCTTTTCTTGAATCAATAATTGACTCAGTCGCACGCAACATCCGTATGCCCTCAAGCGAAATTTGACGGTAATGCTTGAAGATACATTTCAAGATTTCGTTGTTGATGTTTTATTTTCTTTTTCTTCCCTTAACTCTTCACTTTTTAGTCCTTCCCCTCCTTTTTTTTCAGTCATGCCGCATCGAGAGGATCCCCTCTCATTCATTAAATGATCCAACCTTGGCATTTACCGCCCAACCGAAAGTTGGCAATCTCATTCATGCGTTTTGGCGGGAAATTCTACCCTTGCACAAAATTTCCCTGAAGGCACTCGTGTGCTGCCAAGTAGTTGCACAGCCAGATATCTCGACAATCAGCAAGACAAATCGAGGGAAAAAAGAGAAATGAAAGACCTCAACTTGGAAATCGGAAATTGTTCCCCTACTTTAACTCCAATTGTTTCTGTCATCGAGATAAATCCATAATTTGATCACTTTACCTTTGCGCTGGCACTCGATCACTTTAGGTTGAACAATCGCTCACTGAGGGATTCTTCTTTTGAAACAATGTCGACATCTCTGTGAGTGTGTGATGGTGTGGGTGTGTGGGTGTGCGTGTACGTGTGTGCGTTTGTATGATTTGACGATGATAAGTCTTGACATTCAACATTAAATTTTTTGTAATTTGAACTCATTCCATATTGCTCATACAGCTACACTTTGGTTTCTCCCTCCACTTTTCCCCCCTCTCCTTATCGTTTTCCAGCCGTCTCAGGTTTTCGTATTACAGTGAACGGAGATACAGAGAAAATATGTGTATCATTGTCAACTCACATGAGGCATTTCGTTCAGCGGTAGAAATGAAACATTCATTATATATGTTTTTCTTGTCTTGCAATCAGACAGTATTATGAAAACACAGGTCCTCAACGACAGTCATAATGATAAGACGAATCGTTTTTGGTTTTTTTTTTTTGATTGTTTTGTTTTCGTAAGGAGAAAGTGGGCGCTAATCGAAAGATGTCGCATCATGTTTGAGCTCACTTGCAGATGTCTCTGGATAAAAAGATAATGTGACGTCTCCTCCAGGCGCCTCAATATCGCAATAAACATGACAAGGATACCTGATTGCTAATAAAAAAAAAAAGGAACGTTTCTTTTTTCCGAACACCAAAACTGGGGGGAAATTTTCTTAATGTCAGTTTGATATTTGCGTAGGTGGGTATTTCATATGGGCCTATACTCAACAAAATTGTCAGATTTGTTTTTTTTTTTCTCTCTCTCTCTCTTTCTCAATTATAATCTATTAATAATGATATTCTGAACTTGATCCGATCAAAAAAAAAGAAAAAAAAATGGGAGAGGGGAGTGGTTATGGTGCATGAAAGTTTCGGCCAGTGCCAATCTTTGAAGAGCTTTAAGGTGGGCACACGGCTGGCAAACCCATTTATAATTTGCGTGGGATAGCACCCTCATTAACACCTTAAGTGGTCCGGATAGAGCTCGACGCTCTGGAAGTGCTCGGGCACTCGGCCGTGAAGGAATAAGTGCCCTCCCGTCGGCGAACACTTCACGGTCAGTCAGCTGCTTCGGGTCATGTTTGTCCGGCACTCCAACTGTGTCCGCAGTTTCTCGAGCGTCGAGCATACAACACTTCCCTTTAATATCCACGTGTCACAACCGTCGCATGCAGGTTTACGACGAGTCCTTTACACGCAGATGCACACTCTACAGACACACGCGCGCGCGCTCGCACACACACACACACACACACACACGTGCCAGTATGTTATAGAGGACACAAAGTCACGTTTGGACTGCTGTTCTGTAACAGACCTATAATTCATAATTTCCTCAATAGCAAAATGATGAGCAAACAGGCCTAGAATGCAGGTTATAATTTTCACACGCATGCGCACATCCCCACCCATAATGTTCTCTCATCATGAAAATTAACATATGTACCCCCTTGGACGTCACCTTGTAAAATCTCAACCATATCAATTTTTCACTATCAGTGCTCTAGTGCTGTAATCATTTAGCAATGATGATTCCTTAAAGGAGAGGCCAACAATTGCTCGATCATTGAGAAAAAGAATTATATTTTATGTCAGAGAACTACACTAACTTTAACGTACCCCTCCCCTCCCCCTCCCCCTCCCCCGATGAGGCTATAGTATGATCACTGTTTAACTACGCTGCGGAAAGGATTGCAGATGCATCTTCAGCACTTGTTCAGGCTGCGTAATTCTACACCATCAACTTGAGTATGTGGGATTTGTCGTCCAAATCAACAATACGAAGAGGGGATACAGGAAACAGACACAAGGGAGACACAAACAAAGGCTACTGAGCTTTCTGCCGGATAATGGCTTTTGAAAGTAGAGCCGATCGGCATATATTTTTGGGTGTCTCTATAAACTGTTGCCTAGGGGCGCTGATATTATTTAGTACAATGGTCCGCAGTAAGTTACAATATCGGGCGTACAGGGACACAATTAGTGGTGCGGGGCATCTCTATCGTCGCAATAAAAACAGGCAGACGAGAGTTCGAATCACCGGCATGGTACATTCGGACACTGAAAATGTACGGGATGCATTCTCGTTACCAGCACAGAAG
Organism: Diadema setosum; assembly: GCF_964275005.1. Lineage (NCBI taxonomy): Eukaryota > Metazoa > Echinodermata > Echinoidea > Diadematoida > Diadematidae > Diadema > Diadema setosum. The sequence goes on along the minus strand of NC_092698.1, from coordinate 24,494,045 downwards.
ATCACAGTTTTGTAGTTTAGTGCAATCGATTAAAGTTCACGACCCGCGCTAACCGTCCAACAGCAGTCTAAATGCGTCTCAGTTCTTCATACTCTTGGGCTTTACTGTGCTGTTATGTTCGCCATCAATCTGCGGAGGTAGCCGGTAAATGTCCGAGTCATTGGTCTAATAACAATGTACGATTAAAGTTCATGTAGTATCCACAGAGAGGACACAGAGTTGAGTTAGGTATAGATAAAACTTCTCGGCGAATAGGGTATTATTAAACACGGAGTCATCGCCTGAATTGAAGTGAGTGTCTGGAATAATCATATTTGACTTTATAACATGGGTTCAAGAACGTAGCCAATAGGAAGCGCTGAAATGAGTCACGTGGGCTTTGATTACTTTAGTACCATTGCACTGCAGTACCAGTGCGCACTCAATCAGTTGTTACAAGTGCATCGCGCGATGTCAATACCTGTAAACAACTTCTAGTTCGGGCTGCGTATGCCGGCCGGCCTTTCTTGTGTGCATAACATACATGTGGCGTACGTATACAGTACTCTTATACCTACAGTACATTGTACTTACATGTGCGGGATTTCCGAGTGCGACGTGCTTGACTCGACTCTCTCGAGCGAGTGCTACATGTAGCTGACTGGACTATTGACCCACAAAGGTACGTGAAAATGCTGTTAGTTTTCGACCCATTTTATAAAACAAATGATGCACAGGATTATTTCGTGGCGTTAGTGGAGACGTAGCTCACTGTCGGTTATTTACAAGGTAGTGCATGTTTCACAATTGTAAAGACCCTCGAGTGCGCTACGCCTACACTAACGCACTCTATCCTGTGCATCATTTGTATAATAGCACACTCTGGATCTGACCCTCTTGCTGTGTTCACGATGTGCTCACATAGTCGACTATGTGCAAACGCTCGAATTCATCAGTGTGAAGATGATTTCACACTGTGGTGTGGTTTTTCACAGAGAGTTCACATTGTAATGTTCTGTTTCACACTGTGAATTGATGATTCACAATGTGTCCAGAATGTTAAAAACGCTCGAATTTAACAGTGTGAAGATGATTTCACACTGTGGTCTGGCATTTCACAGAGAGTTCACATTGTAATGTTCTGTTTCACACTGTGAATTGATGATTCACATTGTGTTCACATTGTTAAAAAGCTCGAATTTCAGTGTGAAGAGATTTCACGCTGTGGTCTCGTTTTTCACAGAGAGTTCACATAGTAATGTTTTGTTTCACACTGTGAATTGATGATTCACAATGTGTCCAGAATGTTAAAAACGCTCGAATTTAATAGTGTGAAGAGATTTCACACTGTGTTCACAATGTGTTAACACTGTGTTTAACACTGTGCTTCACACTGTGGAGCACTGTGTGAAACACAGGGGGCTGTGGCATTGTAGATTCTCAATCGGAGGACCCGAGTTCGAATCCCGTCAAGTGGCTACGTCCTTGAACAAGATATTTTACTCGCCATGGCCCAGGTGTATAGATAGGAACCTGGCAACGCTATTGGCTATAATACTGGTAGGGCCCTCTGGTAGAGCAGTGGCAACACTACCCTGCAAAGAAGACCATAATAAAATTATCGTTTCCGCAAGTTGTTGTTGTTGTTGTTGTTGATTGTGTTTTTGTTTTTGTCGTTGTTGTTTTGATCTGATTTGATTTTGATTTTATTTCTGAACATCTTTTTCATACATCAATGAAATACAAAGTCAATTGAACGAACTAATTGAGCACGGTATAATTTGAATGATTAATTCAAATATCCAACATCTTTTTTCTAACACAATGCAAAATGAAAACAAACAGGCATTATTTTATGCACATATTTCTTGCAAACACTCACCAATGACTGATACTCACTGGTGAGTTTGTTATGTCATTATCTCCCTAAAGGTACTGCAATGTTGCACAGATACTTTGATGCTGGTTTTAGTAGAATGCTTCAGGATAAAGTAGCATGTCAAGTTAAGCACGAACTAATTTCAGAAAGTTTGTCAAAATACTCGCGATTCATTAGTTCTTCTCACAAAGCTACAAATCATAGCAAATCTCAAGATAATCAAGACACATGTTTTACCCTCTTATTTAAAGAGTAAGCAACTGCTTGATTCAATCGTTTATTAAGAAATTTAAAAAAAATTGTCTTGATATCAATTCACATACCACTTCTTTTTCATAACATTTGTAAAGACGAGATAATTATATGAAATTTAACAGCTACAAGCTGCAAAACATGGTGCTCAAAAATGCGTAATTCGTAAATCTCTTTATGCGTAATTCCGTTAATGTAACTTGATACGCTTGCACCTTTAGAAAACACATCAAGGGAATATTCAAGTTTTCTTAATAGCGTTTTCGATCGTTACTCATTGTTGGAACGACTTCTTCTAGCTCATCAGTGTTTGGTCGCTGTTATTGTCCGACAATATGACATATAGAAAATTTAGATGACTTTGACATAAAAAGATTTATGACCATTAACCGATAATGCAACGACCGGTAGATTACTTCTTTAGAAAAACTTTGCATCCTCAGGCTCTCTGTTTAACTGTCACGAGAAATGTCACGGCAATGAAAAGGGATTCCGATGATGATATAGTCCGCCCATCCATAAGCGCGTCGATACGATTTAGGATTCCACCGAACAGCCGCTGCGTGGCAGACGAAACTCTCTTATAGTAAATTGACCTATCACGCGGTATATCCAGTGCATATCTCTGTTACGACTTGGCGCTGCGCACAGGCGGTGGAAGTGCCGTACCATGCTGAGGCCGTAATGAGCAGTGGATGTGTATGCATCCAGCTGGTTAATCATGAGTGGCATACATGTAGCTGGCCCTACATTTCGAAGCAGGTGTGTAAGTTTGCTTAAATGCACCATTGGAAATAAAATAAAACAATTATGTACCTATATAATCATTTGTTCAAATTCTTGAGTATGTGAATATGTACAATCCATATGTATATATATATATATATATATATATATATATATATATATATACATTTTGTATGTACATATATATATCTATGTTATATTTATTCATTTATATATAATACATATTATGCTGATATTATTATTCCTTTGTAATGTGAGACGTGAGAGAGTAAATCCATCTGTATATGTCTGAGAATGAAAGCGACTGGAAAAAAGATGATATTTTAAGTCTTTCCAAGGAGGTACTAGGCCCTCTTCGTTCTTTCCATGGTGTCATGTAATACAGGGGTGGACTCGTGATGCTATATGTACCAAGTGGGACCTACAGACATAATAGAAGTACAAGCTAGCCCCCTTCTGTGATATTGACGTTAATAGTTGGCCTATAAAGCGATGATGTATTTTACGGCAATGGTGACAGTATGACGCAAACGACTGAAATTTGATGACAAAAGTGCATTTTGAGTCTCCTTTCTTGACGACTCGAGCAAGAAGGCGACAGAATCAAGGACAAATCGAAAAAGAAAAAAAAAACACATACAGACTCTTTCTGGTAAGGTCAAGCGTTTTGGTGCGACTTACGGTGATTTAATATCGGATGAGTTTATCACTTGTGAAAAAAAAATGGAGCACAATGAATATGATCGGAATGCTAACGATGAGAAATAGAACAAAGATATTGATAATATGAAAATGGTAATAATGATGATTATTGTTATTGCTAAAATAGTAGTAATACTAATAATAATGATAACAATAATAATAACACCAAGAACCGTCCTCTAAAGCACATTTCAGAATTGACAAAACTTAATAGAAAAAAGGCATGACATATATAATAAATATAATGATAATAAATAAAAATCTAAACTCATCATTTGAATAGTATGAAAACATCAGGATCTGAAATATTCATTGATTAATATTGTATATGACAATAACGATAATAGTAAAAAAAAAATAGTTGTAATTCCAATGTCATGCACAACATGACTTTTGAATACGTGTCCTTTTTGTTGTGTGTTTTTCTTTCTTTTATCGGGGGTGGGGAGAGGTGGAGGCACGTGTATGTAGTGGCTTTCCCTTGTGATATAACGCATCGGGTTGTTATTGAACAAGAATTGACATTTGTAATATTTTTAGTGGGATCCTCCATTTCCATTCCCATCCTTATTTAATTTGTACTACACGTGTATATATTTAAAGTACGATTATGTTTTCTTCATTTTGTTACTCATTTTCACATGTATTTTGTTGATTTACATTTTTGCAACTATTACAAATATGTTCTGCTTATACACTGTACATAGGATTATATATATAATATCTCTGTCTATTTGATGGAAATGAAATAGTCAGGAAGGCATTCAGTGTTTATGTTCTGAACAAATTGCAATGGCTGGGGTCGATATGCTGGGAGGTAGATCAATATGCGCATGCGCGAAACAGAACTCTTCATATTGTGGTTCCGTGCCGAAAGAAGCCGGCGCCCTGTTCATCTAAAGATACGGTCTGTAATAGGATGGAACGGTTTGCCCCGTGATGGTAACGCACGGGGTTGTTATCAGCTGCGGAAATCTAAGCATGCTAGCTCCTTCTAGGGAACGACAATTGCCAATTCTAAGGTCGTCGACCATGTTGTACCATTCGTGTAATTATGTTCGCTTTTCCAACTTCTTGGGGGCATAACCAGAAGACACAATAAGCCCAGGTTAGCCATACACATTGTATACACTCACACACCCACACGTACACACACACATATATACACACACACACACACACACGCACACACCTACACTCTCTCACACTTTGATGCAAACACATTTTATTATAGGGAAGTGCTGATAGGGCAATATCTGTTTTCGAACCGAAAATGGTCCCTGGGGGTATTCGCAATTACTGAAATGGCAACAACGCAAATTCACTATTACCTCGTAATAGGTCATCAAAGTTGATAGGGCGTTTTGTTGAAAATTGCTTCAGGATATAGTTTTCTTTTTGGTCAATTGATTTGCCTTATAGTTCACAAGAATGCCTATTGACCAAAAAATTAGATAGAGGCCATCTATGGCCAAGATGTGAATTTTGGCAAGAAGGTCAATAAATACAAAGTGATCAAAATGCAAATATGCCTTAGATGAAATGAGGTTATCATTTTGTTAAAGTTACATTTACCCCCTAAGTCGCCCCGACTGTAGGATACGACGTGAGCGATCATTATAACAATTTGCTAAATGATTGCCCCATATACCCTTGTGATTCTCATCTTTCATAGACTTTCATTTCGTGTAACGATATTACAAAAGGGGGCAAAACTATTTTGATCCAAGAATCTAGGCAATGGAGATAGAGATTTAGAATCCTTCCCACTGTGTCAATTTGCAGTTAGCACAATTATCATTTGTCCAGATCCTCTTAAAAAAACCAAACATTCCTTACAACATGGAGGGAAATGGTCACTTCTTGCAAACTACTCTTCGAATAAAAGACGTCACAGAGAAGAGAATGTACTATGTCATAGACCTATTTGGTGCTTCCACCAAGCAGGTAATGCTTATTTGAAATAGATTCTATGATCTATTCTATTATTACGGTTCTATTCCTTTTTTAGCGAGAATCTATCTTTAACTTCATTGCGAGGAATGTCAGAGCGATTTGCCACGAAACAAGCCACGGGAAGTGGGAGTGGTAAATGTTGTTGTGGAGGCCGCAAACTGTGGGAGAATTTGAGGTAAAATCGAGACGAAGCAATGTATTTTGCAGTGATGGAAGTAAAATATGTAAAATTGTCACTTGCATATACTACGTGAGTCGTCTGCACGTGATTGTCCGAAGACTGACTTTGTTGTTTGTTTGTCATGTGTTTTGTTCTACACTTGCTGCAGAGCGAGATAATTCGCTCTGACCACGACGAAAGCTATTTTCTGCTGGTTTGGAAAGCGACATGCAGGCTTTTTTTGTTTTTATGCCTCCGCCACGTAGTGGTGCCGGAGGCATTATGTTTTCGGGTTGTCCGTCCGTCCGTCCGTACGTCCGTACGTCCGTACGTCCGTACGTCCGTACGTACGTCCGTCCGCTTTCGTTTACGCGATAACTCGAGTAATATTTACTGGAATTTTACCAAACTTGGTCCAAGTATGAAGTATGATGGGGCAATGATTTGATTAGATTTTAGGTGAAATCGGCTAAAGGTCAAAGGTCAAAGGTCAAGGTCAAATCATGAAATTTATCCGTTTACGCGATAACTCAAGACTGTATGGAGCAAATTTCACCAAACTTTGTTGGAGGATGATGTATGATGGGACAATTACTTGATTAGTTTTTCAGTGAAACCGAACCGACGTCAAAGGTCAAAGATCAAGGTCAAATCCTAAAATTTATCTGTTTACGTGATAACTCAAAACTGGATGAAGCAGCTTTCACCAAACTTGGTCCAAGGATGATGTATGATGGGACAATTAGTTGAGTAGATTTTAGTGACATTGACAAGAGGTCAAAGGTCAAAAGGTCAAGGTCAAATGCTAAAAATGTTGCTATTTCCCCATACCTATGCAATGCCCGCAGTTATTTTCTTGAAACTTAGTGTAGACATGTACTACTGCATGAAGATTCTCCAGAGAGAGTTTCATGTCATAAGGTCAAAGGTCAAAAGGTCAAAGGTTAGGTGAAAATGTTGCAATATCTCTTTTCTCACAAATGGTTCAATGTATCTTTATGGAACTTGGTACATATGCATGTACTGACTGGCAGGGATTATCTAGGGAATTTAGGGGTCATGGGTCAATAGTCAGGGGTCAAAGGTCAAGATCAACTCAAAATGTTACTATTTCCCTCATATACTAGTATATGCAATGATTGCATTATTAGTTTTAAAATTTAATATATGTACATGTATTACTTAATGGAGATTCTCTTGGAAATTTCCAGCCAGAAGGTCAAAGGTTAAGGGTCAAAGGTTAGGTTTAAATGAAAAAAAATATATATTTTGTACTGTAATTACACTCTTTCTTCATACCTTGAAAATTATACTCAATGCATAAACTTATAATAAGGTCGGTCAGAAGTCAAGTAAAAATTTTCAATTCCCCAAATATGTGTACCTGCACTCTTTAATAGACAATTATAGCAAACCCAGTGAAAGTGAACATTCAAGATATTTCCGATAAACCTGTTATTTCGATATTTTGCCAGTTATGTGAAACTGTCATCACACATTGTGAAGACATTGTACTATACACCTATTGGGAGAATCATGCATTATGGCGGAGGCATCAGTCGCCGTAGCGACATTTCTAGTTGTTTTTGTTTTGGACCACCACCTCATTCTAGTTGAAACGTACGAATTAAGTGGTTTAAACCAAGGGGATACAAGAGAAAACCATGGACCTGCAACACTGCAATACCTAATTCGGGGTACTAAAGTCGTTGGGTTTTGTTGTTGTTGTTGTTGTTGTTGTTGTTGTTGTGTTTGTTTTTTCAGCCACGAGAGCCTCGCCGCCAGCTTAGGTGTGGAATGAATTCATCTCGCAAACGGTCACCATCGTGTTCAATATGGATCTGTATAGTATGACTTCGGACGAACTGGTTCTTCATCACGCGCACGGAAGTGCATTACTATCTGTCAAGAAACTCTTCAGCCCCGCCTACTTAGGAAATCGAGATACCATAACCACGGCAACCAAGGGTGATTGACAATGATGACTAGCTAGGCTTAAAGTGTTGGGTAATACACCTCCTTCTTCAGTGTGTGCGTGGGTTTACGTGTGCATGAGAAAGAGAGGAGAGAGGGGGTGAGGAGGAGATGAAAGAGAGAGAGACAGACAGACAGAGACAGAGACAGAGAGACAGACAGACAGAGAAGATAGAAGAGCAGAAGAGAGAAGGCATTCTAATATCGATATGTAAAAGGCAATAATTACATTAATGTCTGGAGACGGCGTTTTCATCAGGTTTAAACTAAACTAAATGCTACTATTGCTAGGTAAAACTTCATTTGATTCATTTTTTTTTATTTGACAGGGTTTATATAGTTAGCGGTCTACGATCTCATCACCACGCATAAATCAAGAAGCATATTGATGTCATGACCCAACGCCGGGCGCAGAGCATAATGTGACTTGAGCATAACAGCGGCATTGTTGAACGGAACTTACTTTTGTGAAATGCTGGAAGGCTAAGCTATATACTGTGGTTTGTTTTCATTCTTTGACAGATTACAATCAATGTCGGCGCATTGATTGTGTCAAATGGGTTCTTTTTCCATAATGAGCTGCTTTTAAACTTGTCTCATACGCATATTAATTCGTTACTCACGAGTCTCGCCTGGTTGTTTGTGTTTGATCGCGGAAGAGTATTTTCATGCCCGAAGAAATGGAAACATCATGTAGTACGCGTCATTTTCCCCCGGTCATTGTTGCGAAACTCTAATAAAAATGTGCATGGATTTTTAACCACAGATTGCCTCAGGGCAAAATTTGGAATGTTTACTCTGTGGAAACAACATGAAAATGATTTGCTAGTATCACGTTTTACGATTATCTGGGGGTGTTTATTATAATAGTCCAACTTTTCAATCCTTTTTCGTCGTTTGTTATCGTACTAAATTTTGACCTGATTATTGCTTGATGAGAACGCGTAGAGTCTCACTCTATGGCAAAACTTTGTGAATCTCTCTCCTTCTTTGCAGCATCAAATGAAAAGGTTTCCCTCGGGAGAAGTGAATTCGTTCTCTTGACATTAAAGCGAACAGACGACTTCTTGGAGGAAAGAAAACCGCCACCAGCGGGCGTCGTGAGTGGAATAATTGACTGAAATCAGCGGAAAGTCAGTAAATCATGCAGAAAAGCCACCTCTTGGAGTCACTATAAATCAATGACAACCCTGTCTTATATATTTGTGTGAGTGTCTGTGTGTGTGTGTGTGTGTGTGTGTGTGTGTCATTAAGTCAAAATGTCTTACTGTTAGCCACGTCATCATGCGCTGTCGTTTTGTTTTCTGAAAAATAATGACAACGGTTACAGAGTGAATAATGGTCATGTCGGATTTTAAGTTCGGAAACGAAACGCAAAGGAGGCCAAACCATCCGCTCTGTTTGTTTGTTTGTTTGTTTGTTTTGCGGCACAACCCGCAGTTTTCTCTTTCTTTCTTTTCTTTCCAGCGATGTTAGCTCTCACCAATACCACGGAATATAATACATCACTCTCAAGTCAAAAAAATGTAGGAAAGTTTGACACGGTTTTGGCGTGCTCTTTTTGAGTGACGTGGCGCTTGAGAAAAGTGAGCTGAACTTCAATAAAGATTTGTGCACACAAAATAAGCTCCTCGGATCGAGTGGGAAAATCCAGGAGACTACCTCAATACGAGTATACGAGGAGTGATTTATCGCGTCTTAAGATGAGAGTAAGATGATACGTGCCTATTAGGCCGCGTAGTGACAAACTTTGAGTGTTCACACGGGCTTACTGTGCAGTCGAGTGTTGGAAAAAATGGGGGAAAAAAGATAAAAAGGGAAGAGAAACTTATAAAAGGCAGATCTGCGAAGATACAAGGAGAGGAAAGTGATACGCACCAAAGCGTGCCAACTAGAGAAGATAACTAGACGAGTAAGAGCTGTGATAGCGGTATGCGAGATAGATAGGTAGATAGATGGAGGATAGATAGATAGAGAAGGAGAGATAGACAGATAGAGATGGGGAGGGAAGGAGGGAGCAAGAGAGAAGATGGAGAGGGAGAAGGAGAAAAGGAATTGGAGAGAGAGAGGGGTGAACAATATGAAGCAATGAGCCAAAAAATTGCCAAAGACAACGCAAGCTTTTTTTCAGCGAAGCAGCATTGTGTTTTACTCCTTGCATGAGCTGAACTCGCAACGCAACATACAAGTATGCTCGTATGCTTTAAAAGAACTGAAAACAGAATAAGAACAGAACAAAAAAATGAGGTACCGACGCTCTCTTTGTCCAGAGGAATTTGATTTTTGATTTCATATTAAACTCTAAAAACCGCCATCTCAGAAGATCATGACTCAGATTAAACAAAACCAGACGTATTTGAAGGCGGGAAATCAATATCATTCGCTCAAAGTGATATCGATTCCAGTGTACTAAAGAAAGGACGCTTTGAATTCGTGATCGTCGCTCCTATGAATATCTTGAACAACTTCAACTGCACAATTTCTCCGCTAATACACGAGGCAGGATAATATCTACATCTACTCATATCATATACAATAACAAACTCATTTCAACAATAAATGAAAAGCACTTACAGCAGCACATGGTGGGAAGCGCAGATAGAATAAAAGTCATTTAATCATTTTAATCATTAACACAATAGAAAAAAAAATCATTTAATTATGATAGCCATCAATGTAATTATCAGTTGTTTCATTGTCACCATCTTTACTCTCATTGTAAACAACTTCACTATACACTTCGAAAGGGCTTAACACAATAGAAAAAAATAATGAATGTGTAAGAGAACACAGAATTATATTCTTTCTGTCTAAACCAGCAGACATTATGACCTGTTACATAGGAAATTTGCATTGTTTTTGTTTACAATAACAATCTACACATAATACTTTGGAGGAAATCACATGGTTTTTAAAAGTGTGCTTATATCTCTGGTAGCCAGACAAATGGTAATGAATTCAGCCTGTGAAATTGTGAGCGGTGTCATCTGCGCTTGGCAGAAATTGCAGAAATTTTATCTATACTATATAGATTCTGTCTTTGCTCTGTCTTTGGTTTTTATAATCACATCTAGACGTGTTTGCAAGACGGCGGATGAGTGTAAAAAGGCTCTTGTGGAACTGTTAGCACCCTCCCGTCTGCATTTGTTGCTGCAAACAGATGGAATGATGGCCATTATGGTTTGTTTTGAAATGTTGATCTTTACTTCAACAGGTGTGGAAGAGATGCTGATGAGTGAAAGCTAACGGTAGCATTAATACTCGAAAATCATCTTAGTGTGGAAATTACAATTTGTGTGATGTCTAAACCAGGTGTATGTGTGTGTACGTATGTGCGTATGTGTGTGTACGTATGTGCGTTTGTGTGTGTGTGTGTTTTCCCCTCTGCTGAGCGACACGAGAATGCATTTTTTTTTCTTCAGAAGACATGAGAGTTTCCAGTATCTTTCCTCACTGTCTTGATTGATTCAATTGTAGCGGCAGATCTATCTGTCTCTACTTTTATCAGTCTGTCGTGATGTACTGTACATCTATTACCCTGCCCTTTAAAAGTTAAAAGAAAATGAGCTTGCATAAACTGTTCACTTTGTTATCGTAAAGATAATAAAGTTTTTTAATCGGAGTCAGCGAATTCAAGGTCTCTTTTTGTACCCATGCAGTATTAAACCATGCGCTGCTAATTTGGCCATAGCACGTCTCTGGTTGTTGTTGTTGTTGTTTTTTTTCTATTATTGCTGAATGCAGTCAGTTACCCAGTTTCTGGAATGAATTCTGCCTGTAACTAGCCTAGATTTCCAAACATCAGTCCACGTGATTTTCAATTTATCCTCTTAAAAAAAAGAAAGATGATTTTGACAGGCCTGACCGCAGGGAGCAGATGGCTATTTGACCTTCGAAAATGGGATGGTCCATCTGTAGTTTCTGAGCAAAGACGTGAAATGGATCTCAACATCAGGTCAAGACATTACGGCGACTGCATTCTTCGAAATCACTGGAGGTTAGCTGGAAGTCATAATGTCAATTCATCCCATGGGTAGAACAATGTGGACCAAGTTCCGACAGAATTGCCATGTTTTCTCCTTATTGCGCATCGTGGATGATGTCAACCGGACCGTATCCTCCCCCCCCCCCCCCGTCTTTGAATGTGCTTGATGGAGCGAGATGTCAAAACGTCGGCCCTGTTTCATGGGGGGACAATGTCTCTTCGAAAGGCCTACAGATATGAGGTCGATATCGCATTAATGTCAGACGTGTTCGATCGATCAGGTATCCTTGGCGAGTTTCCTCCCTCTCTTCTTCTTCTCCTTCTCTCTCATTCACTCATTCTTTTTCTCCTCTGTCTTGCCTTCTCTCTGTCTCCACTCCTACCTGCCTCCCTCCCTCTTCTCTCTATTTCATTTTCCTTGTCTCATTATTTTACTTCCTTTGTCATTTGTACAAAAGTTTGTTCTGTGATTGTGTCACTGTCCATCCTACCTCATTTTATCTGCCACTTCTGCACTCCGGAAATCCATGCAAAGAAATCAATCATAGAAACTCCCTGACAAAGACGCAAGATGTCCATGTTACCATTTCCAGAAACATTATGTACCCACGCGCGCTTCCACGCGCGCTTCCACGCGCGCTTCCACGCGCACAGTTACATATGGCGTCATAATTATCTGCTTTTTTCTTTGTTCTTTAGTTTGTGTGTTTTCGTTTTCTATAGCATTGTCTTGATTATATCAAAAACATTCGTACACTGTCATTACACTTTAATTGGGTATCATTTTTTTTTTTGGGGGGGGGGGTGAGATCAAGCATGATAATATTGAGGAAAACAATGATATTGCCAGATGTGGAAACGACGATGACCGCAGCAAATGTTACGATGTGGTTGTATTCTATCCCCGCAAGGAATGCTTTTCACTGAATTAGGATCGATCTTCCAAGGTGTCCTGTGCCTGTCATCACCCCGCGCTGTCTGGCTTCAATGTTAACACCTTGGCCGAGAGGGACACTTTGTGAGAACAACATCTCGTCAAACAACATTACGATGCTTAAAGAGTCTGGGGCATAATAATCGACAGTTGGTGCAGAGCTCCAACAAAATGAAAAATGTATTCACTATGGATGAATGATTAAGTACGTCGAGCTTTCCCCCGACATTGGGTTCTACCCAGGTACAAGGCGATCCGCCAGGTGAAGCTATGGATGTCAGGGTTTTTGAAAATTTATATCCTGCCTCGTGATGCTCGAGCAAATGAGGCACTTACGAGGTAAGAAGCCGTTCCGTCGTCTATTACTTTTTTGACCTTTCCATCACAATCGTATATCACCAAAGCGTCCTTAGAACAGCTTCCAATTATCATCTTAACGTGGCAATTTCAGCGTGAATACATGTCGTGAATTCTTAACCCAACTCCTGAAAAAAGCCGCCTTAGTTGTTCACGTTCTATTTCTTTTGTTTTTGTCTTTATTCTTTTTACGTAGTGATGGGACACTTAATAAAAGAGACTAAAAGTAATGATAGGAAAGACAAATAGACAAATAGGAGCACATCTAGGCAGCAACACACAAAGACAGCTTTCAAAGATTCTGCCTGTGTCTATGGTAGTGTATAGCTCATGTTACAAAGGGTTAATCTTTCTTGTGAGGTTGCGGTTTGATTTTCGTACCTGTTAAGGAGATGTAAAAAGTAAGAGAGAATGATTATTTTCATCTATCTGTTTACTGAGCAATTATACAACGAATGCTAGATTCTTTGCTAAAATCACGCAATGGATTATTACTTGTTTGTTTGTTTGTTTGTTTTTTGTTTTTCATTTTCATGGGGTCCAATTCTTATTGACAATAATAAAAATCTTCTACTTGCCATATTCGAAATCTGGTGGTTCAGTGCTGCTGTTACAACCACTTCACGTTGATGATGTAATTTCGTAAATAACAAGTATAATTTGAATCCTCCACCGAAAGGAACAAAATATTCTATATAAAATTCTGCATAAGGCTCCAATTATACAGTGTAGAGTCGATTTCCCCCTTTAAAAGTCGGCTGTGGTTTCTCAATCAGCTGCCTTTTAAGTATCGTTTTAAAATCGTGCATCAATATAATGCGTGCATTATACTGCCTAGCACGTGCTAATGGTAAAAACATCAATGAAATGCAACCTAAACCTGTCGTCTGCTCCTTTCATTTAGCAGTCACAATAAATCAATGTCGCTCGAACATATTCATATATACTTTGAAAGTAGCATCAATGATTTGCAAGATCATGTCGTTGCATCACGCACTTACGCGTTTAACTTGTTTTAAGGGTTGCTTTTTTTTTTATAATGTCACCATGGACTGTAGGTGGATTTGAATATGAGACTGTTTTTGGCGTAGAAACGAAGGAAACTGTTGAATGCTTGTACAAGCAAGCAACCACACAACCGGAGCCCAGAAGGAATGGGCAATATGTGGTTCCACGGCATTAAACTTTGCTCCTTCGACACTTGCACCCATGAAACATCTGCATGCTTATCCAAACATAAAACCTACTCACAGACATAACCCTAACCCTAATCCTAATCCTCACATCAAACTGCATCTAAAACCTTATCACAACTCTTACTCTAATCATAAGTCCTTGGAGAAAATAATACCGGAGCAATTTGTTGTAGCAGCAAATGTTGTCTCACCGCAGTACGTCACGTGCCCAGGACCAGCCCTGAGGACAAAGTACCTTACCTGAAGGTATTACCTCTCCTACTAAAGGACTCGAACGAAGGACCTCGAAATTGAGAGTCTGCGGCTACGTCCATTCAGCCTTTGTGAAAACTGAGTACACCTCTTGAAATAGCATCATTTACTTTTCCTAAATACGTTAGGTCGATCTGTCGGGCCTGCATATTGCTATACAATCTAAATTATCTGTTGAATATCCTAGTTTTACAATGTTTTAAAATAATTTTGGGGAGGTTTGTCTTGTAGACCAAACCGGTCACAAGTGAACAACTCTACAAGACTAAGAACATAATAGCAGCGCAGTGTAACCAGAATATTTTCTTGTCGCCTCATAAAACTTCATTTAAAAAGTGCATTTCACGTAAATCTGTGCATTTGCCAGGCATATAACTGATACAGTGTATGTTTCTTCCATGTATTTCTCTCTCTCTCTCTCTCTCTCTCTCTCTATGTCTTAGTATTGAGTGTTGGTGAGGTTCTTCATCGTTTTAATTTTACATTTTCTGTAAACTGTCATTTCACTCGAAGATTTTCTCCTATTGATAGTCGCTGCATGTGAAAAGTGGCGCCACAGTATAAAGCTATACCCCCTCCCCGTTTAATGTCCACAGGGGAGTTCCATCGCCGAAGGATGGATGTCGCTATTAACACAAGCTTGGTCTCTGTGGATATGTTTCGACGTTTGTGAAACAAGTGAAATACAAGTAATAATAATGATAATACTAACAATTATGTTTGGTCCAAATACAGAGGACATCATGCTAAGTGCTTGACAACTACAGAACATATATTCACTGATCAAAAACTGATTAAAAAGGATCAGTTTAGAGCACTGCTCTGAATCCCTATCGCTTTTACAGTTATAGTAGCCTATGGTTTTAAATAGAAGTAATAATTATGGAAAACAAAGGGAAGCTCGGAAGTTCCCTACTCCGCCGTGAACGCACTCTAACGATGCCATTAAAACTTTCTGATTAGTGTTTCTCAGTACTTTTGTTAGTTATATATTTCATGCACGAAAGTTGCGTTTACAATAAGCAGTGTAAAACAGATATTACAATATTGAAACTCTCAACAGTTGATTGCATATCAAATAGAGCGTAAAGTAATTTTTGTCATTTATGTAGAAATTCATACTTCAATTTTCCCCTTAATGATATTCAAGGCATTAAGGTCAGAAGATATAAATCAGTGTAGTAATTTCCTGACGCTGTTCCAAGTGTATCATGCCTTTATTGAAGTTGATGAATTATGCAACTACAATAAATCAGTGACACTTGCTAGTAATGTCTATTAAGGGTTTGTGTAGGACATCTAAAGAAGAATAAATGAGGTTTCTAGACATCATCGTTGTACTGAATACAAATATCATTTCTATACAAGAAACCATCCAAGATACCGAGTGTGACATGAAAAAAGTTATAAATGTAAAGTCATATCATGCATACTAAATGTAACTGGACATAGAGAGACGAGAATAGCTTGCTGTAGGTGGGTGTTGAAGAAAGGATCAATCAAAACTCTTTGACGTAATCATGGGTTCCCATTATCTAATTGCCCGGTGCCCGGTTCAGAAATGGCCTGGAATATGAAATCAACAATTTGCTGAAATTCGACAATAAAGCGGACTCGGAGTAACCCTATTGTAAGTTTGGTTCTTATGGTGGTACTTCCTACTGATTCGGTTGGGCCTGAACAAGTGAAAAGCTATACGAGACATGCCTATTTCAATTTTTGCTCTTATTTGCCATGTTTCTTCGATAGTTATTTATTCAATGTTGGTTGTAGAGACATCACCCACGCCTCTGTCTGATCCTGTATGACATTGTGCGCAGACGAGGTGAGTGAAAAGCGGATCAAAGAAGAGTAAAATCGTATTGCAGAGACGCAAATTTAGATTAGTGTGACATATCATATTGCTCCGTTATAGATGATTTAATTCAACTAACCCATAAAATATGCATCGATGAATTACAAGAAATTGATCTTGTTCGTGTGTGAATATTTATGCAGAAGTGAAAAGGGAGCCATCCTCAATAAAAGTAATTAGTGCCGTAGTCGGTGTCAAATGCATTCATCGCAGTAACACATCCCTTAAAGGGTGTGTACAGTTCTGGTCGAGGTGAGGATTTAGCTTTTAACGTTTTGCGAGATATTCAGAAACCACTCTATGAGATGTCAAAGAGTATGCAGTTCTAAGGGGTATCAAAAGTTTATTCGATGAAAATCGGTTTTGAAATGGCTGAGATATCCAAAAACAAGGTGAAACAAAGAGATCCTAATAAAGTTGTGGCATGTCTCCTTTTATCATTAGTACTTTTTTGGATATCTCAGCCATTTGAAAACCAATATTCATCAAATATCCTTCTTAAAATTACATGCTCTTTCATATTTCATAAGAGGCTTCTCACTATCTCACTCAGAATGTTCAAAACATGAATCCCCACCTCAATCAGTACTGTACTGTCCCTTTAATGTGTTCACATCTAACAACGATAGCAGCGATAACAACAGTAGCTTTCCCGCTTTCATTTAGATGGTATATATGTATGTTTCCTACTCTGCGATTTTTCATGACACTATTGCAAGTCTGTGCTCGAGGTGCGAAGAAAAAAGCAATGTGTTCGTCTCATCACCACCCCTCCCCCGTGGGTTCACATCTTACAATGTTGGCATTACCCTAGCTTCCTCCATTTCATTAAAATGGTATGAATGTCTCCTACTCTACGACTTTCCTTGACAATTTCTATGATAAACCTATGCTCGAGGTGCCAAGAAAGTGCAATGTTTTTGTCAATGTATCGTTTATCGAAGTGTTTGTTGCATCCCCAGACCACGGTATATTCACATCTAACATTGATAGCATTACGCTTGTTTCCCCTTTCAATAGGATGGTATGTATGTTTCTATAGCACTATGATTTCCATGGAGCATCCTCTTGCAAACCTATGCTCGAGACGCAAATTTGTATTGCCTATGCATTGCCAATGTATAGTTTATCGAAGTGTTCGTTGCATCACAAGACCCAGTGTGTTTACATCTAACAGTGATAGCAATACGATATCTTCTCCCTTTCATTTAGACTGTATGTTTCCTACACTGCGATTTCCCTTGGCATTTGTTATTTCAATTCTAGGCTTGAGGTGAGAAGAAAGGGCAATGTTTTGATCCTGCCTCTGTCCATTGCCCGTAAGACTTTATTTTCACTTCCTACTCGTCAAGAGATGTGATATTATTAATGTTGTTGTTGTTGTTGTTGTCGTTGTTGTTGTTGTTGTTATTGAAAAAGTTTGGCTGCATCCCTTGCATTGTGTTTGAAGACATCAAGATCACAAAATGCAGGTGAGTGGTTAAACCTAATGTATGTATCGCCCACAAATATCAGTGAATTGCAGACTAGACACATTAGTGACCAACGATGTCCGAAATTTGATCTATAGATTCAAGATATGACAATGCAATATAGGACAATTGTCAGTGACACAAAGCAAGGCAACAAAAAAAAAGATAAAAATAATCAATAAATAAATGAAAAATCCAAGAATAATGATCATATTGATACAAACCCAGTTATATTGATATAAAGCCAATGTAATGATGATGATTACATTTGGGTGAATGTAATATTGATTGTTCGTATAATAGTAGTGTAAATTGTGGTTTTATTTTGATAACGTTTTCAACGTGTGGTTATGATAATGGTGATTTGGATATCAATAGGGAATAAAATGAAGTTGAAGGAGGAGAAGTGGAAGGAGAAGAAGAAGAAGAAGAAAAGGAAGAAGATGTGAAAGAAGTTGATTTTAAATGGTATTTTAAAGTAATTTTGATTATTTATGAAAATGAGAACAGTGGTGTTAGAAATTGTAAATGCATGATTGTGTTTGTTTTGCTATAAATGTTAATACTGTGCAATAGTTCAGATGAATATATTTGATTTTTTTTTTTGTAAATATTCCATAGTAATCTTGTTCATTTCTGTAAAATGTCTGCAATGCAGCCTGCGGGCTGCAATGGATACTCATCAATATCATACCCTTTTCAATTCAATTCAATTCAATTCAATTCAATTCAATTCAATTCAATTCAATTCAGCTCATCAATTCAATTCAACTCAAGTAGATCAGAAAACAAAGGAAATTCGGTGCACGAAAACGTCAATTTTTTTTGGTCAAAATTTCACGCTCTGACGGTAGAGAAATGAACCAAAGGACATCCTGGCCTTTAAGCATACAACAAATGGAGAATAATAGTTACATGGAGTTCGGAAAGACGATCAGCCTATACACCCTGTGAATGAAAGCTGAAAAAAGGAGGGAATAATCCCTCCATGTCGTCCAGAGAAACGGTAGCATACACCATGTGAATGAAAGCTGAAAAAAAGGAGAGATAAATTGCTAGATGTTATAAATTTAGTTGAGAGAAATTGTTAGGTCTACACCCTGTGAGTGAAAGCTGTTCAAAGTGGATGGCACCGCCACATCGAGTATGATACATGGTTGACTTGACTTGGATTTTGCCAGGAAGTAGGTTACGTGATCATTGATATCAGTCGTGAATTGGGGTCCCACGTCACGCCTTCTCTACGCCTCTTTGACCTTGGCACTTACTTAAATGGCATATCCATTTTGGGTCTGGCACCCTCGTACCCCGCTTCTCACCATAAAGCAGGCAGGCAGACAGGCGGGCAGGCATATTTTGAGTACGTCATTGTCAATTTCATCGACAATTTGTTCATCTCGTACGTCCTCTCTATGCGGTTTTTGTTTTTTGTTTTCGTTTTGTTTTGTTTCCTTTTTTTTTCAGAGGGATCGTTAGAAAACAGTGGAAAGTGGTAATAGTGGCAGTGGCACTCCGCCGGCAGTATATATGATAAAACTTCATGCCCATACAGTCGTCATGACGTTAAAGGTAATTTTAACCTTTGGGAGCAGTGATCTTAAAAATGTTCGAGTTATCACATTAATTGATGCACATAACTATGTAGGTCAGTTGTATCACAAAACAGCCCACCATGTAAAAAATTCGCAATGAAATACAAAATATAAGGAGATATCACTATTTTGCTCAATAAACCATAACTGTAGTCGGTTTATTCTAGAAATAGTTTTATTATATAACTATTGTTCACATTTTGAATATCCAACAATACTCAACATTGATTATACAGATTTACGTTGTTTCTATCCCTAACTCATATTTTAGAACTATTTTGAAGCACTAAAGCTGGGTTTTTGTTTGATGTGCAAATGGTAAATAATGCCTTTAATTCTGTTCTCGTATATAATAGCATTTGTATTGGCGGGCGACAGCAGCAGTGGTGATGCAAGGAGGTATGTGCGGTGAATGAGGAGTCTCTTTTCCCCTATTTTGTTCTCTAAAACGAAAAAAAAAAAAAAATCTCGCACTTCCTCGTGAAATACGGTCGCAAGCGTCGCCAAGTGTTACTTAGGGGGATACAATGTGTTTACTATACGATACAATCAAACAGTAACAGTAATTCCATACGTGTTTTCTCTCGAGTTGATGCATACATCTGCAATGATGCATCTGATGTTCAAATCAAGTGACCAGTCCATACGCCATCCTGATAAATCCAAACTCCTAAACCCGAAAAAAGGATCAAATATCGTGATCTTGCTAAAGATATATAAACATTGAGGTAATATTCAAACCTTTGGAATTTATGCCCCCTTCCTGAATTTTCAAAATTCAAAGAACGTTTAAAGAGCAAAACTTGTATAGTTCTTGTCTTGCTTTGTATGAGCAGGTTACTATAGTGTTTATTCACCGGATTGTGTTTGAATCCATGTCTACACGTATTGAGGCAAGTGTTTCATTCTGTGGTCGGTTTTCATTCTTTGTGTATGTGGTAACTATACTTTTTATTACGAGAAGTGAAAATGGAACAAATTATGCCTCTTTGTAAATTCTAGCGTCTGAAAAAGTTAGATATCCCAAAATAAGCAAAAATCGATATTGGGTGACTTCATTAGGGTTTCGTCGAGAAGGGTAGCATAGAAGGAATGGTAATAGTGTTGACTTGTTGGAGTGTCTAACGCAGGCGGTTCCGGCGGCGACCTCGCCCATCGTGCTTCCGCATGGGCGACCTTGGTTAAATCGGGCGGGAAATTTTTGCTGCACATGCGTTGCTCTCTAAATTTACCTGCTTTTTCTTCGAAGAGTCCAAGAACCCGACAAACAATCCATACCCTCTCAAAAGAGGGGCGGCATTAAGGACGAGAAATGGCCGGCATCCATCTAACTATTGATGACACACACTTCAAGTGCAGCATTGATCGATTTCTGTTTTCCCTGTCCCGTTCCAACAGCAGTGTTCGACGCCATTCCAGTTTGACACATTATGTGTTCAACACTTTTCTTACACGAATCATACGAAACATGCGTGCTTACATGAACCATTGCACGCATTCACAAATTCACGTGAACAGAATATAAATATATCGTCCGACTTTCTCACATTCGAAGAAAAAGAGATGTGCGCAAACTATTATATGTTACTGAATGAATTGTGTGTACTTATTCTAGTCAATGATTGTTGCGTCGAGTTGTTTTGATGTGTTTTTGAGTAATAGCCTACGATAAAAACTCATGGGCATACGCACTCGAGTATGTATGACCATGACTTCTTAACGAGGCTTGTACTGTATATCGATGAAGGTCAATTTGAGTAATACTTAAAATAAAAATTCAAGGCCATATGAGTTTTTATCATGGCTATTACTACTCAGTATATGACTGTGTGTGTGTGTGTGTGTGTGTGTTTGTGTGTGATTATGTACAATGCTATTAAACAGAAGTTGCATTTATATTTTGCCCTTTCTCTTGAAAACTGTATCAGTCATTACTAAAACTAAAATTGAAACTGAGTCTTACACATGTACTTCGAGTATTGAAGAAGATGACAAGAAGCATTTTGACAGTGTCACTGCCGAAGTGGGACTGACGGCGTGATATGGCCCTGGGGCTTCATCCATGCAGTGCACGAGTATGATCAAATTACCTTCCCCCCCCCCCCCCCCACCCCACTTCGGTCTCGGAATAGAACATTCTCCTTTTCTCTAAGCTTCTTCCATTGTAGAGAAACAAAACATAAGTCCTCAAAAACTCAAAGTTTAGGATTTAACAGGGTGGTGATTTGGCTCAGTCGGTAGTGCGTCTGCCTCCAGATCCAAACGACACGGGTTCGATTCCCGAGTCTAACTGAGCAATGTTGTGTGTAATCATACCGTCCCCTCTAGTAAGAGGCAAAACATTCTGTCCCTCTGATAGGACATAAATGGAGGTCCCATATGTGAGAGTCACAACTTGTGCACGTGAAAGATCCCGCTTCATTCATTCATCGCAAAGAGCAGAGTGCATAACCCAATGAAGTGGTCTCGCCTCACATCAAACTGGACCCCATGGAAGACCAGCTTGTGCAGCTAAATATTGGCTATCCAGCCATCCTCTCAGATGGAAAAGTGAAACAAACAAACAAACAATAGCTAAAAGTTTATTCAATGGAAGCAAACAGAACACTGTAAGTTGTATCAAACATACATAAATCTGAAAATCTGATATAAAATATGAAAATATGGCTCACTTATAAAAGTAATACCTAGTTATTAAAGTTTAATTAAATATGTAAGTCATTAGATTTCACACGTTTTCCATGGAAAGTGATATCGGCCTCAGCGACACATGCAAACTTGTTGTAGTGAAGCTGGCATGGCCTGCTTTACCACGGAGTGAATCTAAAAGTGATTTTTTTTTTAAAAACTCATCACCAACAGTGAAAAACAGTAAGACACATAAGAAAGACATTTTTGGAACATATTTTAATGGGTCATTAAATACAAGAGGGGAGCAAGTTAACTTCTCTACTTCCATCGATCTCGAGTTCTGTACATGACATAATCTTTTGGTTGCCTTTTCTTACCCATCCTTTTATATTACTTATTGGTGTCTCTCTACTCAACAAAGCATATACTTATATGTCTCCGAAGAAATACAAGCAGAAGGAATAATCATTATTCAATGCTTGTGACTGATATGGACTACCAACGGAAATTCGCATTTTCGTCACATTACTTTTGATATGAGAATACGATGTATCATTTTCCTGTACCTCATTGTGTCAGAAAAAAAAAGATAAGTGTTTATCATGCTGAAATAATCTCAAGCAAATGCCATAGGCAAATGGACAAACGTATAATGACCGAAACGATTGTATATGCGAACATATCTGCTTTCCCAATATTTTCTAATATTTTATTCATGTCGTTATTGGGCGACTTCGCCGTTCACAGTCTGTTTGTCGCCAACAGCAAGAAAGGAGAAGGATGCTGCAATTAATGCAGATCCAGTTACATGAACGAGGAATAGCGAAAAAGGTATCACAGATAGTTCATTCATAGCCCCGTGCAATTCTGACTTATCTGCCAAAGACTTCTTGGAGAAAACACAAATTTCTCCACATCGTGTGGATAACGTAGCGTCTTTTCTGCGGCTTGGAAGAAAAAAAAAACCGACAATGCTTGCCAAAGAGAATCATGGTTTTCAGGCCAGTTAAAAGAAAGTCGTAATCTCGTTCACAAACTTGAATGAATAAAATATGAGGTGTAGTGCAAAATAAGTTTGTAAGGACAGAAATCAAAAGAATATGCGACAAAAACAGCAGATAAGCCCTGTTGTTGTGAGCAGCTTACAGTCGGCAAACAAGGAAGATATATGCGCTCTTAAGCCAATGCCACTTCTGGAGTATTAGTGCGGGGAAAGGCATTACTGTTGCCTTCTCTTTGTTCGTTCGTTCTTTCGCTACTTGTTTGTTTGTTTGTTTTGTTTTCTACATTTAAGTTTGTGATACTAGTAAGGCTGCAGGAAACATCAGAATGACATCAGAGAAACCGGAAAAGGAGTAATTCTCAAAGAATGAAACATGTCATATCAATCATTGTGTGTTTAATTACTCATCTACAACTCCGCCGCCCGCTTTTCAATTTTGTGTCAAATGCGTCATTTCTTCCAACCAGAAGAACATCAAACACATTAATCATTACATAGATGAATACGAAGATGCACAGACAATGATGAATAAAGATGAATGAATATTCGAACAGTTGTGTTGAACAGAATGATAAGTCCATTGATGAGTAAATGCGTGAACAGATGAATAAACTGAAATAAACATTGATGCACTGATTAATCATTATTGATAGAGGGATCATCACCGAAACTATGAACTTTTTTTCTAATTCAATTTTCAATTCAATTTCATTTAATCTTATTCAACCATTCAGTAAAAACATGCGTATCTACATACACATGCAAACAAAACTATGCATGTAATAACATCAGAAAGTGTACCGGTACATAATACAAAAGACATTGAAAGGTCATGGACCCCTGTGAAGCAGGGCTTGTATCGATGGGGCCCAGTAACAAAATATCATTCTGACACAAATCAAACTTCATATTATACAAACAGTTTAAAGGTTTTACACAGACATACCCACCCACTCACACACAAGCACTTTTCGACAGTTTACAACTAAGCAAAATCATACATAATTAATAGATTATATTATAAAATGCAGTAAAATTGAATAGACATCAGCGACATGATTACAAAAACAATCAAAAACACAATCAAGAACAAGATAAGGAGCGCGGACACAACTTAGGACCAAACTAAAGAGAGAGAGAGAGAGAAAAAAGAATGAAACTTGGGAATAATAGGCAATTCTTCATAGAAACTAATACAAGAAAGTGGGTTTTGGTTCTGCAGACTTACAAATTACGTTTATTCTACATTGTAATGTAGTTTATGCACTCAATTTCTGTTAAAATGTATGTGTTTCTGTTGGAAATAGAAAAATGAATGGATGGATGAATGTATGAATGAAAGATGAATAATGAATGAACAATTATAAGAGAACAGATAAGCCACGTGCTGCAGACAAATCAAAGGTTGTTATAATAGCGATATTGACAGTAGTGTAATATAATAGTGCGATTGAGACATTCTTAAAACTATACAATCAGCCTGATCAGGTGCTCATTCGATCATCAGTGAATGACAGTCCGGGATTGACTGCGAAGTTTTCCTCATAATGCCCCGCTTCTCCCAGCTTGTCCATCTTATGAAGAGACAACGGTGATGTAAAAACAAGTGATGTTTGAATATGTCAAGAATCAATGAGTGTGTGTGTGTGTGTGTGTGCGCGTGTGTGTGTGTGTGTGTGTGTAGGTGTGTGTGTGTGTGTTCAGTTATTATGTTCCCTCTGACCTTTCAAATGAAAATCAATTAGAAACACATGAACTCTTTTCTTTCCAGTAATAACCGTGACCATACCGGCCAGGATTCGCCAATAAAAGGGGTTTGGCTTCTGTAGTTCTGTTTGGCGTGCACTTTTGTCGGAGACACGTGCGTTGACATTCAATAAAGTAAAACAAACGTTGCGACCGCTGACTTCACAATAACGTCCCTCGGAGTGACGGTTTATTGAGTTACCAGTAATTAATAATCATTCGACGGCCTGAAATGTACTTTAAAGGACTGAGGTCACTCCTGGTGTCAACAGCTCCTCTGTAATTTTTGTCCGTCTGGAATACAGAAAAAAGAAACCTTTTTAACAATATATCCACCGCGGTCTGGCAATGCGATCTCTTCATCCCCTTTTCTTTTTTCTCCTTTCTCGCTATTCTTCCTGTATTTCTCTTTCTCTGGATAACCTGGATTATGATTGCAAATATTCGTTTGACGCCGTTTTTTGATACCGTACACCTTTTCAAATGTTTTCGCCGCAAAAGCTGAAAACCCGAAATAGATTGGTTTATAAGCGTTGTTTCAAACCTTGAGTTTCTTGAATTTGTGATATATACAGTCAGTATAAAAGCAAAACATAGCCAAGTGCTAAAGCCTCAAAGACTTCTATATAACATTATGCGGAACATACACAGGATAGTACGAGCGAGCACTTTACAAATTTCAATCAGGAGCTGGGTATAAAGTGTATTAGAGTTGATGGGCATTTTATGCATTCATTCATTCATTCATTCATTCATTCATTCATTCAATCATTCATTCATTCATTTATTCATTCATTCATACATGCATGTATTCATGAATTCAGTCATTCATCCATTCATTCATTTATTCATTCATTCATTTACTCACCCTAACCCACACAATTTTGCTGTGTATGATTGATAGCATTTGATGACATATTGCTAGTTACCTGAGGAGAACCAGAATGAACCGGCAGCATTCGCATGGTTTCCGGTGCTGCTATGTGAGTGAGTGAGTGAGTGCGTGTGTGTGTGTGGGGGGGGGGGGGGGGCTATTTTTATAAGGATGGAGGGTGAGGGAGGTAACTTAACTAGAAGCTGGAGTGCACATCCTTATATGAGATATCCCTTGCTGACATTGGTCCAAGGTTTTGACTCAAGGGCACGTGCAGCATGATTGCTCACAAGAACCATTGACCCTGCTGGGTTTCGAATCCATGCCCCATGATTGCGAGACAAAAGAAAAAGGTACCAACTGAGCCAACTTATCACTGGTCACAGAAAAAGAGTCATTCACACACCCAGGCGTATCCTTGTGGCAATCCAATAACTTAGCATGATTATAAAACCCATAATGAATCGCCAAACACTCTAGGGCACCATTGCTCATGATAATTCACCTAAGTCACGCAGTAATAGTAATAGTAATAGTAATAGTAATAGTAATAGTAATAATGATGATAATAATAATAGTGATAATAATAATAATATGATAATGATAATAATCATTATTATATATATAATAATGATTATTATCATTATTATTATCATCATTATTACTATTCGAGACATCACATTGATTTTGATGGATATGTATGGGTCAGTTGAATCACGAAATACCCTGCAATGTAAAAATTCCGTGAAGCGTAAGGAGATATAACTATTTTTCCGATTAAACCATAACTGTAGATGGTTCAGTCTTGAAACATTTCTATCATAACTATTGTTCACATTTTGCATATTTAACAATATCTAACATTGATTATACTGATTACAATTTTTACATTGGTTGTTTCTATAGCTAACTTACATTTTAGGACTATTTTGAAGCACTAAAGCTGGGTTTTTGTTTCATCTGCAAATGGGAAATAATGCCTATACAATTGAAACCAGCGTCCTCAAACTACAATTCTGTCTCCAGCTGTATAACTGTTGGTGAATAAAGATGAATCCTAGTCATAATAGGCCTATGCGTGTGTCAAATCTTCATACATTTTTGCCTCTGTTAGCTTTACTTTTAAGTTTGTTTCATACAACGTGGATTTGTACATAATCGTGTATAGTTATAACGACGCGATGAATAATAAAAACATGGACATTCGGTTAAACGTGTTTTTTTACCACCAAAAAAAAAAAGAAAGAAAATATTCTATATTACGGCGAGCTATTTAAAACAAGAACGCGACTAAAACCAAAAGGATATGCGTATCGATCGTTTTGTTTTGCAGAGAAGCACAGAATATATGAATTTTTATATATCTCCAAGGGTTTCATCTCCTCGAGTGGTATAAGAAGCGGTGGTTGGCTATTGCACACGTTATATTGAAGGCACGCGGACATTGTGCTCCAAGCATGTCTTTTGAAGCGGAAATGTTTCTTGCGTTTTACAAGCGTGTTTATCACACCCAAGTGTCTGACTTTAATATACGTACAGACGGGTTTGCTTTGTGATATATGCAAACATATTAATGCTACTAACCAGTTCTCTAGTGGTACCTCTATATCTGCCTTGTGTACATTGTACAATGATAAAACAAACTTGGGAATCCTTTTCGACTAAGATATCGAGTTGCCTCTTGCGAATTGGACTTGGATCTTGTTTTCATTTCCTAGCTTGTTCAACTTATTTGCAATGATTACCAAAGATAGTAAAAGATATGCTACCGTTGCAAAATTTCTATCCAGCCTCGGCGTATTGTGTATAAAAGGGGACTTGGCGTCAGGTACAAATTGTACTCTAAGACTTTTCAGCAGACAAGCTAAACTCAGTGCTTGCTCAAATGTTAAAAATGGTTTGACGTTCCTTGGTGCTTTTCTTTCCCAAAATCCCTTTTGGTATCATCAAGAGGTAATTACAACGCGCCGTTTGAAGAATAAGTTTGCTAAATTCCATATATGTTATTGGATTCTCACAAATAGCTGTTATCTTACCAGTCGATAGAGGTTTATTTTGTTGTTGTTGTTGTTGTTTTTTTTTTTTAATGGTGAAGACGCGGAGAGGAGAATACCAGTCTCAAAAAAGACAGCTAGAGTTGCGCTGAAGGTGGAATTGGCTAGACATAGAATACGTCCCGGCACTTCAGGGGGGAAACGTAAGCATGACACGAAATTGGCGTATTATAGTGGGATACGGGATTAGCCATTAGGGAGTAAAGACTTCGATCTTACCATGTATCATTAGTTGCAGCATAGAGTGATACCTCCTTGGTTGCAGGTTCAGGTATCCATAACAAGTCTATCGATCGATGGTGATAGGAGGTGCCTCTATTACAGATGGTTCAGTCATTAGCACGCATCACTTCATAGAAAATGTGGCAATTAATATGTGACAGGAGGCTCCCTTCTCAATTTTGGATACTTTTTTTACTCTCTTCTTTTTTTTTATCTGTTATATTTTTATCATTTATTTGTTAGAAGTATTGCTGTACACTTTCTTCCAAAGTTCCCTTATTGCGTGTACGTACAGATTCTCCTTGCTATATACCATCTTGTGTATTCTTCGTTTGTACAAGATTGAAATAACATATAATCCTTCTAGAATATGCTGGCATGAACGGAGTGATGACGGACGCAGGCGCCGCTCGACCCGGGGTGAGATGAGTTTTTCCGGCTCCGAGTAGATTAATGTTGTCTTGAGCTTTTAAGCTAACTTCAGTCAGTTTGATTGATATCAATTTTACTTAGTTTAGTTTAGTTTAGTTTAGTTTAGAATTAGTTAAATTACTCAGAGCCGAGTGGATTTATGCTGTCTTGAGCTTTTTAGCTAACTTCAGTTTGATTGATATCAATTTTACTTAGTTTAGTTTAGTTTAGTTTAGTTTAGAATTAGTTAAATTACTCAGAGCCGAGTGGATTTATGCTGTCTTGACATTTTTAGCTAACTTCAGTTTGATTGATATCAATTTTACTTAATTTAGTTTAGCTGAATTTAGTTTAATTTACTAAAGCTAAGTTAGATACATTGCAAGTTGATATCAGCTATGATACTTAAGCTTAATTCAGCTTAGTTTAGATATGTCTAGTTTGATTAAACTAGGACTGAGCGAAACATTCATTTCAGTGCAGATGATTTTTTTACGTAGTTCAGTCAACTTTTGTTAAGGTTAGTAATAGTTTTGCTCAGGTTTATTGAACTTCATCGCAGTAGTAAAGGCAATTTTAATGAAAGGAATAACAAATTTGTAAGGGACCCTGCCGAAATGCTCATCTCATGACAGATATCAATTTGATAACATTAGTTATAACTTTGGTTCGATAATAGACATCGAACGACCGTGATTGCTGCCCATGAAGGCCATTTTGATAATCTACTTCCTGTGAAAGTATTATGAGTATTATCATTAACGACCGTAGTGTGAGTATATATGTGGAAGATGAAATTGATCCGTTTGTGGCAATGGCTATGTTTGCATCGTCCCTATTAATCACTTCCACATTTGATGCTCAATAATAAAATGATAAGTATGGCACAAAGAGACAGACAGACAGACAGACAGAGTGGGAGGGAGAGAGAGAGTAAAAAAGAGAAACAGAGAGAGAGGGAGAGAATGAAAGTGTGTGTGAGAGAAGGTGAGATAGAGGGAGAGGGAAAAATAGAAAGTTATAGTGTGAGAGAGGAATAGATAGAGAGACAGCGGATAAAATAGAAAGAGAGGGACAGAGAGAGTTAGAAAAGACAGGGGGAGAGAGAAAGATAGAGAGGGAGAGAAAAAAGGAAGAGAGACAGTGGGAAAGATATGGAGAAATAGATCCGCCCTTTTTATGTCAAAGGAGGTTCAATTATGTGAGTCGAAACCTCTATGGCCACTTTTTTCTTTTCTTTCTTATCTAACCAGACTCCTTCAGTGGACTCGTTGGTAACTTACTGTGTTGTGTGTCCGTGTTCGCCCGCTCTGCCGTTTCCACCCCATTAAATGCATTTAATGCATAATGCATGCTCAAGTAGCTGTCGGATTCAGCCTTGCCGAATTTCAAACGCCCCGTCCCCTATGGATTCTCTTGTCGCCTTCTGTTCTAGGACTCGTCATCAAGAGAAGATGTTTTAACATGTGTTTACAATTTTTGGCTTTTACGACCTTTTGTTTGACTTCGTCATTGATCCATAACGGCAAACGATTTCCGACACGCTAACGGATTGCATTATACTGTACATGTATTATTATCTACAAAATCCCTGTACACTAATCCATAATCTACCGCTGGGTATTTCGTCTGTTTGGTATAAGTTCCCGCAGATAATACAATAAGAACGTTACTTTATATTCGTGTCCTTCCGCATGTTTATCCTTTTCTCATCCGCCTTACTTTCATGGAAAGCGAAATTGAAAACAGATAAGCCAAAATTATACTAAGGATTACATTTAAAGACTATTATCCTTCATTTGCTTCTAAATTGAATTGGATCAGCCAAGAAAGGACGGTATATCTTTTGTTAAGAAATAACAGGAGACTGTGACCTACTCGCTTTCTATATCATTAGAATTTTCGTTCGATGGTTCTATTAATATCTTCTTCATTACTTGCTCATCCTCTGTTCTGGTAGGGTTTTTTTGTTATCTTTGGCTCATCTAGCTCCGATGTTACTCTCTCTGGCCTGTTCGAATGATGAAAATTATCATTTTCTGTTTGTGTGTGTGTGTGTGTGTGTGTGTGTGTGTGTGTGTGTGTGTGTGTGTGTGTGTGTGTGTATTGGGGTTTTGTTCTGTTACACAGCCGTCTCCACCTCTCATCCTGTCGCATTTTCTCTTGATGCCGACAACAAAATGTTTACATGAACGTGTGCCTCTTCTCGCAAGATTTGCGAAGAACCTCGTCTCTCCCCCCCCCCCCTCTCTCTCTCTCTCATCTTAACCTCCTTTCTCCGAGTTTTACTCGTGTGGCGTAGATCCTTACAAGAATCTCTCAGGTTGTGTTGCTATCAGCTCAGCTTCTCCCGACTCTGCCTTGTTGGTTAGATTCATTCAAAATCTATTTCCCTTTGCTGAGTTTGTGCATGCGTGTGTGTGTGCGTGCGCGCGCGCGTGCGTATGTGTGTGTGTGTATCTGTATGTGAGTGTGCGTGTGTATGTGTGTGTGCGTGAGCGTGTGTGTGTTTGTGTGTGTGAGTGTGTGTGTGTGTGCGCGCGTGCGTGTGTGTACCTGTCTGTGCTCATATCTTATTTCTTATATTTTTCTTTCCACGTCAATTCTCGGATGGACATGTATAAATATTTTTAGAAAGACACCGTGCACCAGCGGATCCCTCGTAATGCCTCTCAGTGGTGGAAGTTGATGGGATGTGTCGCGTGAAATATGGCTCTCGGATCGTTCGGGGGTATGATACCAGAGCGAGATGTTAGAATGGTGGAAAGGAGTCTGCCAGTGCTCCGATGGGAAAATGAAGTGATCGTCATGGCTCTCCGCGGGACCACTCCATTCTAGGATGTCGAGGGGGATCTGCATTGACCAATTTTGCGCCGTACTTAGCTGATATATTTACGTACCTGCTAATTTGACTTGGGAGGGATGTTGCAATAGCTTCTCGCCGCATTGAGGCTTCTGAAAGTCTCTAGGATGAGGGGGGGGGGGGAAGGGGTCATCGCCGGTCGTTATATTTCTTTTTCTCCTGATGGCAGGGAAATGGGCAAGGAAGTAAAACGATCATTCGCTCTGCAGCACATTTCCGTTCGTGTTCTCAAAACAGTCTGTGTTTGTCCGTTCCTTCTTTTAATCATTTTCTTCTAATCCTCTACATTTTTTTTTTTTGCTTTCAATGTTAATTCATTAAACCTGCAAATGAAATCCATTTTATCCTGAATATGATTTCATTTCATTCTCCATTTCATTTATTTCAATTATAACAAAGTACAATTACAGAATGACATTTGAAAATACATAGTAACACGAAATCAAGTATATTATATATATAATTATATATAATGTATATACATATAATACATATACCTTGTATCTACTGCTAGTGAACATAGTATACACATTTATATGTAGATTACACATTTTATCATGTGAACGTGGATGGATTATCTACATATTTGTGATTGTAAACATCGACTGATAGGGTGTAAAAATCATCAAAGGTAGTGACTCATCAACAAAGTTACTTTTAATACTGTCAAATGTCAAATTCAATTCATTTTCAGATTTCTCAATGAAAAATGTATCAGTATAGCAAAATGGAATAGTATATATGATATCCTGCTTGGAAGAATACAAAGTGTTGCTAACATGCTATGTGACTGTCAAATTTGTTTTAAAAAATTGAATGTAAATGAAAATGCAAAAGAAGTACGGCGGGACCTACTTAACTTCAACCTCGTTCAGCATAGGTCCCAGTGGAGATGAATGCAATTAAATTCAGTTCAATTTAATCGCGCATATCATGTAGCAAAAAGTACGGAGCACGGATACAGCTGCAGACCGAACCATACAAAAGAAAATAAAAAATAATACTCGGGTTAAGTGGCATGTTTAGTTGTAGTTCGCAAATGCTATTGAACATAAGAGAACAAAATAAATCACATGCTCTCGTTCGTACACGTAAGATATAATGCTGCATGCATTCTTACACCATAGCTTCGTTAGGTAAATATTGATTTGCTTTGCAATTCCTGTTATGTTACCGTCATGATATATCAAACTTGGCAAAATAGACGGTGATGTGGCTTTATCACTCCCTGTTACAAGCCCTTGTGCCGTGTATTGCATTCGATAAAATGAATGTTGTTTTTTTTTTTCCCCCAATCGGATTGTGATAAGGCAACCCAATTAACCTTTTACGCACAACATGTATTTCTGTCAAGGGAATGGTTGTTACGTGTATCATGACGTATTATGGATTGCTCCGCCCAAAGAGGGAAATCTCCCGCAAACTTCGGGCTTCCAGTTATCATGGCCAATGGATCGTGCGGAAAAGTCTATCATTCAGATGAGCGTCCATGTTATTGCAGGCCAATCAGAACCCAAAGAGATGGAACAGGGAGCGACCAGGGAGGTGGGAAGAGAACGACTGAAGACCGCCGCACACTTTACGACTCACGACTTTACGACTGACAGACTTTCGATCTGAAATAAACAAGCGGTGTTTATTCTGAGGATATTGTGATTTATTTCGGATCCAGAGTCTGGAGTCGTATAGTGTGTGGCGGGCTTAAGCGCCATGATGGAGAACGCAAGATTACGTTCGGAATGGAATCCAAGTTGATAGCTATAGAAAAAAAATATGATGCTAATGAAAACTGATTATAATGATACAACTATACACTCCACGACTCCAACTAGCATGGTTAATGATAATAAATGATACTCCCAAAGCTAATGAAATAATGTAAAAAATAAATCAAATTGATCACACTAATAGAAAGAAGAAAAAACAAGACGAAAGAGCCAAAAATGCATGACAACAATAAAACACCTGTTCAATTCAATTCAATTCAATTTCGGTTTTATTATAAAAACACCCCCCCCCCAAAAAAAAAAAAAATCCGAAGACTAAATGTATTTGGTTTACATTGAACTTGACCACAAAATAAATAATTCAACTTTGCAGCAGGGAGATACAGAGTGTTGAGTGATGATAAAGTTTTTATTTGACCTTGTTTACTTATACCCTCTTCAGTGCGTGCGCTGTTCTTCCAAAAGATCCTGCCATCGTCTCTGTCCCAGCATTTGCCCAGTTCCCATTTTGCACATGCACAAATACACGCACACACACCCACGCACACACACACACACAATCACGCACACACACACAAAAAAACACACACACACACGCACACACACACACACACACACACACACACACACACTTACACACACAATCATTTTCATCCATCATACCCCGTCACTCCCACGCATTCCATCACGATATGAAACGAAAAACAAAAATACAAACGTGCGGCTCACAAAGAAAGCAAATGAACATATACAAAAGCAGCACCACACCGCCTTAGTAGTGTCGGTAATCTCATTTTGCGTATACACTCGTATACTCAGTGATTATCGGAAATCTGAGCAGATTACTAGGTAATGACATCAATGTCTATAACGTCACCATTCCATTCTTCCCTCGAAATAGGGGCTGAAATAACGAGACAGACAAAGTAAACTGAGTATACACGAAAATTATTGCAATTTGCTTTAGATGACAGCCGTCTCTTGATTCATTTCGCACAGTAACGAGGTTTACTACAAATTTGTTAAGTTCCCAAGAATCCAATACCGAGAATCGAATGTTGAAACAAACGTTATGATTATATACGATGATTTTGAATGATGTTTGCTAGAAATTAGACAAAGAGTACGACGATCGTTTGATCAAGTCCCTCCCTGGAATATCTAGGAAGTCAGCTAGGTAAATAGTGTTATGTATGGGTATTTGAAGTTGATATGATTTAACCCTTTCATACGGAAAACATGCACAAATTTCACACACAGCTTTGGGCAGGAAATTAATATGGCACGCAGTGGGTTAAACAGGGAACAGCATTGTGTATAATAGTGCAGGTTCTCTGTCCCTTCATAAATCAACATCAAAAGCAAATATATTTTATATGTTTGCTCATCTTCATCTCCAACTCAATGCATGTACACACATTCGCACTGTAGGCACATTGGTATATAATTATATATAAAATATGCATACATACATATACATTCATATACATATATAATATTACATACATATATATGATAACGCTTACACAAGAAGATGACTAAAGGTTCATCAGTGCTTTATTGCTGAAGGTTTAGAGTGCATATGTATATTACATATTACGTATTCATGTGCGTGCGACTTCCTTGCCCGCTGGGATTTCATCTAATAATCGCAAACAAGGTGTAATGCGGTTCTCAAACGATGTTTAACGTCGCAGCTTAATAAATGACGTTGTAATTTCCTGTTTCGTGGGCACTTGGGATATTTGCGTGTGTATATGTGTGTGTGTGTGATCGCCTTAATAGGGAATGTGCAAGTAATTTAATGACATCAATCATGAGGTGCCACGTCGTTTGCAGGGTATGTCGATTCGAAAGAGCGCGTTAAATCCTATATAGGTACGAAAATTTACATTCCGTTGCTCA
Source organism: Diadema setosum (assembly GCF_964275005.1). Classification (NCBI taxonomy): domain Eukaryota; kingdom Metazoa; phylum Echinodermata; class Echinoidea; order Diadematoida; family Diadematidae; genus Diadema; species Diadema setosum. The sequence goes on along the minus strand of NC_092698.1, from coordinate 24,459,317 downwards.
AAGTTTTCACACATTTTCGTCGTCAGTCTGAAACTGCTCCTCTTTGTCTCTCGCCATTCACTCAGTTTTTCGGTCTTCTTCCTTCTCCTTCTTTTCATCTGTGTCTATATTTTTCCCTGTCATGCTTCCTTTACAAATCAACAAAAATCAGATCAGAAACAGGTAAACACGCCTTGTCATATGCAGGCAGTATAATTTGGAGAGGATTCCCACATTATGTAAAAAAGATATAAACACCCGTAACGCTTTTCGGATATTATTGCGAAAGTATCTGTTATCAATTTTAGTATAAATGATCCCCTATGAAAACAGGGTAAATATTTACATATAACAATTCTTCTGTGAATATTGTAAATACGTTATATTATAATCTATGTCATTGAAAGGAGTGGCCTCGACTAGCCAGCACGCTATTGCTAGTTCTTTTTTGCCAAACTATATTTCAAATATTCATTGTTGTGACTTTGTTGAGGATGTTTGTTTGTTTGGTAAATAAATTTAATTTAACTTAATTTCATTTCATTTCATTTCATTTCATTCATTTCATTTCATTTCATTTCATTTCATTCATTTCATTTCATTTCATTTCGTTTCATTTCATTTCATTTCATTTCATTTCATTTTATTTCATTTCATTTCATTCATTTCATTCATTTCATTCATTTCATTTCATTTCATTTCATTTCATTTCGTTTCATTTCATTTCGTTTCATTTCATTTCATTTCATTTCATTTCATTCATTTCATTTCATTTCATTTCATTTCATTCATTTCATTTCATTTCATTTCATTTCGTTTCATTTCATTTCATTTCATTTCATTTCATTTCATTTCATTTCATTTTCCACATACTCAGCCTTTACTCTGTCTAGCTATTTGTCATGACTTGCTTTCTCCTTCTCCTCCTCAGTTCTCCCTCTGTGTCTCCCTGTCACGCAATTTCTCTTCTTCTTCTTTTTTTCTTTTCACCTTTCTTCATGTCTCTTCCTGATTGAACATTCCCGTTGCTTCTTTTCTTATTCATCTTTTACTCTACACCTTCCAGTCGTGCGTTTCCTTCTTTGTAAGTTCTTTGTATTTTCCCCCCAAGTATCATCATTTTTTTTCTCTCTCTTCACTCTCGTCGGCCAATGCCGCCACCGAGTATAAACGAAGATGTCGTTGACACAGTCTGAATCGACGATGTTGTTTTGCCCTTGGACATGTGCGGGGTATGATATAGTCACATTATACACATTTCGGCTCCCGAAATTGTTTCTCTTTTATGCCTATGGAACGCTTGTCACCATCAACGACAATATCCGACCATTCCAATCCCCCAGGATAGGCCGTATCAGGTGGATATAATATCGTCTAAACTGCATATGCGAATTGTACAGAGTTATGAAGTTGGAATGGATATGTTGGGATTCCAGTGCGCCTACGTCTGGCTGAATGGCAGTGGCGATGAAAACAACATGTCATTTGAAATGCTACACCGATTTGCTGTTGCATGGCATAATCAAGGCAGGGTATTAAGTGTACGCCGGGTGAAATTTGCTGCACAGTCATCGTAGGGCTGTGTTTCAGTTCGATCAGCGTCAGTCACCGATGTACAGAGATATTGCTCACGACGTTCCAGGCTATCAATAAATGTCGAAAGTCATTGTCATCACAACGCAGTTCAATTCACTTTTTCCCCTCGTATGTCTCCTAGATGATTCGCCTGTCATTCACAATATATTTGTTCAAACGCGACACGATATATATTGGTCATTATACGAATCCCCTTCTCCCGTGCTGTAGAATTAAAAAGAGAAAAAAAAAATCAGGGAGAGTTAGTGCGTAGATAGGTTAATTTAATTTGTCCTTGACCAACGGTTGCAAATTTGCATCTATCGAGAGAAGGGAGGAGTTATCTAGATTCGATTGTTGACTAATAACAATATGAATGGAGTCCTCAATCCAACGATCAGCTCCACAACATCCACACGTAGCATTTTACCTCTAGTCGGTAGTGCTTCATACCAGGATGAGCTGTACAGTTTCTTTTCATCTTGCCAAGTCGCCGTATCATTCTAATAGCTGGCGGACGATACTTGGAATGACATTCCAGAGAAAATGAAAAACAACTGGATGACGTATTAAACGTTGCAAGCAGCAACCCAGAAGACGTCGAATATATCTCGCCGCTAGTGGAAATAACGTGCCGATTGTCAAGTCTCGATATTCAACTTAAAGAGCCATTTAATAATAATAATAATAATAATAATAATAATAATAATAATAATAATTGTTTTAGATATAAACTCCAAATTTTATTGTCCAAGAAAGGAAATTCTTTTTGCCCAATTGATCGTGGGCCCGGCAGCCACTGAGCAGCGCCAGATCGACGTTGCTCTAACCTTTTCAACTGTTGAACGGCAAACAAGGTAGCAGCAACTCCCATCTTTTAACGTCTTTTGGTATGACGCGGCATAATTTCAGCATTAACTAACAATGTACAATGTAGTCATGGTAGTGATTTGAAAACAAGGGAGTTCACTCTTAATTAGATAGAACAGAAGAGGATTGTTCCACACTTGATCTAGCACATTCCTTCACGGTTTGCACAACGTGTCCTGCAAGTTTTGTTATTGTTCCGCATTTGATCTAGCACATCACTTGACGGTTTGCACAACGCGTCCTCTAATATTTTTATTTATCTATAAAACTATAGAATAAACTGGAGATTAGATAACAGAACATCATACAGTCCTACATACCTACAATTACCTCATCCTAAGCTGATTTAATAAGCCGACTCAAACAATGGTAAAATTAATTGAGAATAAATTTCGTTGAAATTACGTATCTTAAGTTCTTTACATAGTGCCATGTTGTTGTTGTTTTTATTTCTAATTCAATACAATTTTCTCACTTGCTCATATTGTTTGTTCATTTGTTTTGTTTTGTTTTGTTTTGTTGTGTTTTGTCTTTGCTTTTTGCTTAAGCGTATTTGATTCTGCTTGATGTATATAATTACAGTCCCCTGGAAAAGAAGAGAAACGATAAAGAAAGCGATCTACACGTAACACTTACCTTGACGAGACTTATCCCATTTTTAACTTTTCTTGTGGATTTCGCGGATTCGCACCTGCTTGTGCATCGGGTCTTGCCCCCCCCCCCCCCAAAAAAAAAAAAAAAATCTCTTATTAAGTATCAATTGACTTTAAGGTAGAAGACGATGCATTGCATTCCTATGGTGATGAGTAAGGATATTTTCCTCACTCTATATATCTCGTGTTCTTCTATAGGAAGACTCGTTTCATTATCATCCTCGCATATTGCCTTCTGATCTGATCTCAATGTGATTTTATTTGTTTGTCTGGTTGGTTGATTGCTTTGGTTTTATATTTGTATTTTCGTGTTTTTCGTCAAGTGCATCAGTAACAAGTGTTGAGGACAAGCGTGCAAACAAAATGGAAGATACAGATCAATATAGGTATTGTCAGTTCCGTACCATCAGTGACCAATAGTTGAATGCTGTCCCTAGTGATATATCGTACAGCAAAGTAGCGAAATTGCATACTGTAATCTCACGTAATAGAGGAGACACACACACACACACACACACACACACACACACACACACACACACACACACACACACACACACACACACACACACACACACACAAACAGGACAGGAGACTTGCCATGAGCATAGATTGACTTTGAAAAAAAAAATATTACACGCACATTCACATCACCATACCGTATGTAAACTGAAGGAAAGGCAAATGATATATTGCGCAAAGATGGGGTTTGTGTGTGTGTGTGGTGTGTGTGCGTGTGTGTGTGTGTGTGTGTGTGTGTGTGTGTGTGTGTGTGTGTGGTTGTGTGTGTGTGTGTGTGTGTGTGTGTGTGTGTGTGTGTGTGTGTTTGTTTGTTCATTTCAATCTGAGAAGATGGCTGGATAGCCCATATTCAGCTACGTTAATAAGCTGGTCTTCCATGGGGTCCAGTTGGATGTGAGGCGGGGCCACTTCACCGGGTTAAACACCCAGCTCTTTGCTATGAATGAATGAAGCAGGATCTTTTACGTGCAAGAGTTGTTACTCTCTCATACACGGGACCTCCATTTTATGTCCTATCCGAGGGACAGAGTGTTTTGCCTCTTGCTAGAGGGGACGGTATGATTACACACAACATTGTTCAGTCCAGACTTGGGTTCGAACCCGGGCCCTTAGCATCATGAGGCAGACGCGCCTACCGACTGAGCCAACTCACACACACATTTGCGTGAGTGTGTGTGTGTGTGTTTGTGTGTGTGTGTGTCTGTCTGTCTGTCTGTCTGTGTGTTTGTATAATCAAATTTTAAGTAATTTTAGGAGCATTCTTTATCATCGAATCGGTTTATAAATGAAATTGTGTGAGGATGTATGTTCGTGCATATGTGACAGTGTATATGAGAATGTAAATTCTAAATGTAGATGTGTTAAACATAAAGTTAGCGCTTATTAATGTTGCAGTGGTAGCTCGTGCACCATAGCTGCCCTTTTGTAATCTTGTGTAGTTGAAAGTATAGAAGGTCGTAGGTGTCTCAAACCAATGTAAGATTTATCATGTCCGAGGAGTAACCAAAACTTCAACAACTAATCAATCCCTGGACACTTTGATATGTCACATTTTACTTGCAATACTTCCTCTGATTTTATCACAATGGGTATAAATATCAATATCTATTGAAATCCGGCATGCTTTCACAGAACGTCGATATGAAAAAGCTCTATCACTGTAATGCAATGCGCCTGCTGTTTTTTTTTTCTTGTTATCATGTATGTTGAATAGCATAGTAATTTTATAGTTCTCTGTTCCTACACAGTTGGACGAATGCCAAGAGCATTTTGCGTTACATCTTTTTATAACTTTGACCTCACCCTATAAAGACAATGATATACGAGCCACAATTTGCGACATTATCCTGTTTGTCCCCAAGGGCTAACTTTCTGGCCAGGCAATTCAAACAAATTTGCCTGTGCCTGTACGCTGGCGAAGATAAATTAGGCTGCTAATTGTGCGGCGTAACGACTTCAAACTGTAACGTATATGGCTCAATGGCTGCATAAAAATTTTATTACCAGCTTGCTGGAGAAAAACTGATTGGGTCCATCGTTACCGGATGTAATGGAGTATGGAACGCGGGATGATGAAATATTGGGACATGAGATCTGATGGGCAATATGCACGAATTCAGCGAACTAGGCCCATTTAAAGGCTGTTGTAACTGGAAATAGATAGATAGATAGATAGATAGATAGATAGATAGATAGATAGATAGATAGATAGATAGATAGACAGATAGATAGATAGATAGATAGATAGATAGATAGATAGATTGATAGATAGACGGTTTGTTGGATGGATAGATATGTAGATAGATAGATAGATCGATAGATAGATAGATATACTTGGAAACACACATTCTGTGGCCAGATAGGTAGCCAAGTGATTATATAGATAAATAATGGATTCACTGATAGATTTATAGCCGAGACGATGTTGAAATATCAACTATTTTAACATCAGTTAGTAAACTGACAGGTGAAGTGATTTATAAATGCAAAGGTAATAAGATAGTACATACCGGAAAGATGTAAGGGAGAGAGACTAAAGTTACGAGCAAACTACCAGCTAGCCAAGTTGATAGGTAGATGGATGGAAAATGAGGAGATAATTTTTGTGGCAAAAGACAGCTAAGGACAAGACAGTCATGTAAACGATTGACTTAATTAGATGTCGATGTATTGCGCAGTTGATAGAAGAGTGCCACAGACAAATAGACAGACAGATACTGACAGAATGCTATTATTACTGAGCACAGGGAACTTTGGCTCTTTATGACTTGAAGGTGATTTCAATCCAGTATAATAGAAACAACAACAGCAACAACAATAACAACAGAAGGTTAGTAGGGCCATGGAGCTGGTAGAAGTTCCATAGTAGGGCAGAGGAACCCTGATAGGAGAATATTGAAACGAGTTTCGGAAGAGAAATTTATTGATCATGCATAGGGCAGACAGACAGACAGACAGACAACCCGACTGATAGACTAGAGCACTCGAACAGGGGATGGGGGTAAACTGTTGAAAGTGCAACGTCTCTCGATGTTTGAATTCACTGGTGTTGATAACAATACTTTCAATCAACTTCGCCTAAGTCGAATCTATACACTGCACCAGGACCGGAGAAAGTCCTTCGACATTACGTAAGTTTCGACATACACAACAGAATGAATCCACACACACACACACACACCACACACACACACACACACACACACACACACACACACACACACACACACACATATATATATATATATATATATATATATATATATATATAGAGAGAGAGAGAGAGAGAGAGAGAGAGAGAGAGTTTATTAGGCATTTTTTTTTTCGACGTGTGCGATGTCGATTTACGCGAGGTTGACTGTACATACTGCATTACAGAACTTTAGAAATGTCGCCCAGTAGGACAATTACGATGAGAAAATTATAAAAGTTTAAAGGGTCACAACCATTTTCACTGAACAGTGATAGCAGTCGCATCGCCACTATTCTATGCAAGTTGGGTTATGTGATGACGTCATCATCTCACTAACTTCTCAATGGCAATGGTTTGTACACACATTGATATGAAAATGTTGTCCATAATGCAGCAACTACAGCTAATTTCCCTGAATCTTATTTCTGTTAGCTTACCATAACCATGGACCTACTATGCCATAACCAATTGAGCAATAATTTGATGCCAGGGGTATACTAGTTTTCTTTTTATTACTTGATGTTGTAAAAAAAAAACAGCAACGAGAAACTTGATAAAGATTCAAGGGAGAGTCGATTGGAAATTGACGAGTCAATCACGTCATCACCAGATGTAAGCTACAAAAGTCCCCCTACTTCCTCATCTCATATGTTCAAATTTGATTACGATATATTTACCATTTTGTGTTGCGGAGTATTACTAACTCAGTAGTTCCCTGACGCCAACTTATTACATGGAATGCACTTGCACTTTAAGTACATTGCAGAGGAGCTAGAGATCGCAAGAGAAGAGAAGAAGCAGAGATTGCTCGGTGACGAAGGAGAGATGGCATGTGACACCGACGTCGAAAATGCGACACATCCAAGTGAGAAAACGGATAGGAACAAGATATAAGGGAAGCACGTGATGTTCTGGCTATGTTCTGGGTAGGAAATCTGAGATGGTGTCCGATATGGGGATGAGACAGCAGTAAGAGCTGACGTATGTGAGACTATGATGAGGACATGAAATCGAGACATCGTCAGAAAGGGGAGGAGGAGGAAGAGGAGGAGGAGGAGGAGGAGGAGGGGCAGGGGAGGGGAAGGACCAGATGATGATACTCGTCAGGTGTAAACGATTGGTGAGAGAAGGGCTCGTTACCAAGGCCGTAGGATAACAGTCGCATGGCGGCAGACGTTTTCATAGATTGACGAATGACAGTGACTGCTTTCGGAATGATTGTTTTTCACATCGCAGAATATAGAAAAGGCTGGTAATGATGAGGCTGTTGCTGAAAAGCGCCAATGTCATGATGGTATCTATATTTAGTCAGTCCCCATTCCTCGAGTGGGCGATCGAGGGGAATCGATAATCGACACAGTGGAGGCAAGCTCTGTACGCGCGCAAATCGGGACTTGTCAACGCTCGCAATGTGACTTATCTGGCTACGAAATGAATGGGCGTAGCATCCAAATGCGACGTTGAGTTGATGACATGCCAGACGAGATTACCATCTCAGGCTCGTCAGAAATGACCATTACTGAAAGAGTTTTATATCAATTGCCATGGCAACACTCACAAACGCTTTGCCATTCGCTGATGATGTTGGCAGCGGTGGCTTTGGATCGAGTCGTGTTTATCTTTTCGACAGTGTGGTAAATCTACGTCGCTGAAGAGAGCGAGAGGGAATATGAAAGGTAAAATGAAAATCATCATGATAATCACCATCTAAATCAGTCCCCTAACAACAACAAAAAAGAAAAAGAAAAAATCTGAAATGCATTGCAAGGGACATTGACACTATAAAGACGACGTTTTCCGTGTATTTTTTCAGCACCACACAATATCACGCGACAAGACAGAATAATGAATTATATCTCCAACAGTTTTTATGACGTCTCCCTCCCTCCCCCCCCCCCCCCCGTGTGTGAGTGGGGGAGGATTAGGGTGGGATTGGGTCTCCTCATAACACTGAGTATAGCGGAAAGCTTGTAAATCCACATTTTACTTGATTGAATCGTGGACCTATACATGGTAACTCATTCACATAACATGATGCTTTAAAGGCATCATTCACCATTTGCAGATGAAACAAAACCCAGCTTTAGTGCTTCAAAGTAGTTATAGTGAGTTAGAGATAGAAACAACCAATGTAATGTTAATCAGTACAACCAATGTTAATTATTGTTAACTATACAAAACGTGAACGTGAACAAGACGCCTTCTCGTTCTAAACGAGGTATATCTGAAGGAGTTTCAAAAAGTTCCCTTCTGACAAGAAAGCTTTTAACAAGCCCCCCCCCCCCTCTCTCTCTCTCTCTCTTTCTCGTCCTAAACAGGGTGCCGTAGAGAGTTTAAAACAAGTGTCGCCTATTCGACGCTCCTGTACACAGGCTTCCCAGGCAGAAAGGGAGCTGCTTTCTTGGCGAACTCCATTCGTGTTATCGGTTCCTCCAGGGACCTGGGCTGAGCGAACGAGTGATTGGACTGAAACGTATATATATCATCGGTTGCTGGGCAGCATAATATGTCTATCGAATATTTTTTTTTTTCATAGCTTTCTTTCTTTGTCCCTCGCTCATTTGAGAATATATAAAAAGAGGCCTAACGATGTAATTGCTCGTTAGCAATGACTTTGCCCTCGCGAGTTTGCGAAGGTAACGTGGCTCATTTCATTGGAAATGGGCAAATCTATCACTTCGACATAAAGTATGGCATTTATATCTTTTATTCATCTTAAGACATCACTAAGGATCTTATCTGGCGTCCTTGTCTCTCTCTCTCTCTCCACTTGAATAGGTTATTATAAAAAAAAGTTGATTTGTCGTTTGTTCAGCATGTCAGTTAATTGGAGGAATGCAAAGTTTTACTCTCCCTGTCAAATTCCAAACGTTCGATTGACTTTGATGATAGATTTGCAGTAGAGTACACAGAATGATAACCTATTACCACTACAATCATTGATAATTGGGCAACCATCTAAAAGGTTCATTCCATTTGTGTGGAGATAAAAATTTACTGGTAATTATCCACTTCGTTGGTAATTTCTGCCGCTAATTTGCCCCTCTCCTGTGAAGATTGCACTGATCCAGCGCATAAAAAACAAACACATACATTTTTTTTTCTCTCTCTCTTTTGATTTACCATAGTTTATCATGATTTTTGCTTCCCTCCCTACGGTCTCAGCTGCACAATTCTTTGAGTCGTAACATCCCCTTTCATAAGGTAGAGGCAACTCAGAGGTTTGCTAACGCGCTTGCCCCTTGGACAGGTTTGATGAAATTATTTCATGTTGAGAAAATGCTACCGTAGATGGCGCTTTTCCGGTAAGCCTACAAGATACGATATTACTTTCTAGTATAGCGTATAGCATGTAATGTATAGTTTTGCTTTCAGCAGCGTCATTTCATACACACTGACAAGACAATAGTGACAGTGTTATCACGTTTGTCATTAACTCTCAAGGCATTTGGGTTAAATGTATTTTATCATTTGTGTTTCTTCTATTTTTTTTTTTATTGAATTAAGATCATGTTTTAAGCTGTTTCCTACAATATCGTGACAGTTCTGAAAGCGCATTTTTACCGGACCCACCAGCGTCCTATCAGTACTTACAGTCAACCTCGCTTACACAAGTCGAAAAAAAAAAATTACCCACGGATAGGTATAGACGTGTGCTGATTCTATTGTGTGAACGTAAGTCGAGATCACACAAGTCGGAGGGATTCTATTCAATCGAGACTGGTTGTACCGAAATGATGTTTCCATGGCATTGTTATCACTCACCAAGAAAAAAAAAAAGAGAAGAAAAGAAAAAGATTTTAGCAGAAGAGATTCAAAATAGTCTGCTTTATGAGATGCAAATGCATTGCAAGTTGCCTAATATATGCATTTTATTATTATATACGTACACAATATTTTATGTTAGAAGATTATGCGTTTTTGTTTTTCCTGGATCAAAACATCGAAAAACAATCTGGGGATTAGTGTTTTCAAACATTACGCGGTATTTTACTGCAAATCTGTTCTCTATCAAAGTATATTTTTCACTTGACAGAGACCTTGCCCAATCTTTAACAAAAATACGCTTTGGCAAGTTGCTCACCCTTAATGTGATGAAACTGGATGTGGAGATTAAAAAATAACAACAATAACAGCACGAAACTACGTTTTCGAATAGTAGACGCAATCTTCAGCGACGATTAATTCTCTTTGGCACAATACAGTACCGTTACGACCGGGTGGTCAGAAAGAAATCAGTGCGGTATAACCACGTGCACACACACATCGCCAAAATACAACGTTTCGTGTGGAAAGTCAGTGATAATAAGTTGAATCTTGAAAAGCGAGTATGCGTGGTGGCTTCTTGAACACCCCCTCTCCTGCCAAAGCCAAGCCAAGTCAAGCAAAGAAAAACAAAACAAGACCAAACAAAAATATTAAGGCTCCAATCATCCTCGCTGGTATTACGTATCGACGATTCAAGGGCATAAGGCTCCTGTAGACAACGTTTAGTCCATCATTGTGGCGTAGCTTCATACTGCTTGGATCTTCCTCTTGAAACATTCTCTATCACTGCAGAGAACAAGCTGACACTACTGCGGAAAATGGGTGTCGAAGACAGCACCGAAAGCGTTGTGGTCCTGTTTTCGGGATGTTTTCGGATAGGGGTATTGGAGAGGGGTTTCCAACTCAAGGCAATCGTCTCTTTCGCTAGTTGTATAACGTGCGCGAAAATGCTCAAATCCGATTCATTAATTTATCTATAGCTCCTCTTTCAAACCTTAGCGACATCTACTTTTTGTTTTAAAAGCGAAAACGCTTAGAGGAAGGGGAGCTTTATCGACGAGTCAGCTCAATTTCTCGTGAAAATAATGGTGTTTTGCCTTCGCGTGCGGATCGATGATAACAGAGCTGTTGGCATTTTGCGCGGCTGAGATGAACAAAGATGGTAAAGGTGATAATGCCAGTTTTCTTGTCCAATTTACAGAGTGAAGAAGACAATGTCGTCCGATTTGCCTTTTGCGAAAAGTCATCTGGCAACATTACCGAACTCCCTTACACTCATGCCCCTCCAAGATGGCCCTCATTTGGGCATGCAAGTTGCTGTCTGCTGATCAAAATGCTCAACCTCCACGAGTCTAAATTTGCCGTAAAGGAGATCATTAAACCACTGTACAATCTTATTTATTACCCCTCCCCGCAGCATGGAAGATAACGTGGAAGGCACATCCGAATGACGTCCGGACGTCAGGTCGATCCCAAGTCCACAAAAGCGTCTCGACATATTTCACAGAGTCGTTGTTTATGGTTATGTTCGCTGGCGCGCCCGAGGCTGCTGCGTCACGCAAACGATGAGATACGGTGATAAAAGAAACTTTGCAGCTCAGTTTTTCACATGAAAACAAACATGGAAACGAGGGAAAGCAGAGCCACATCTCCATCGTGGATATAGGCAGAATGCAAGGGGGAACGGAGCTATTACTGCAGTTATGTAATGACTTTTACTATGTACAAGCCATCAAATGCAGTTAACGAAGTGCGTCCTGGCTTTTATCAAGTATAAAGAAAAAATCGAAATAATTGACATTTGCAGTCAGCAGAGCTATCATTCGGAAAGTTGCAGCACGTCATGGCAACAGAATTTGCAAAAGTTGAAATACAATAACGGCAATGGTGATTACAACTTTAAATGCCACTTTAAATCACCACTATACTACTTTTTCTCTGTGTCTGTGTTTGATACATCGATGCAGATTTTAATTGATCCAGATAGTGTGATTGAAACAAGGAATTACATCTGTTCTTCAGCTGGTTAATGCTCGCCAGACAGGCAGAGCTGCAGAAGTGACTCAGACGAGTCACGAAACAGTATTACGTATTCTTACGTGAAACACAGGAACATCAGTAGGCCCTAATAAAGAACATTTAACCTTTTTTTATCCCAAAAAAAGACAGTCACTGCGTGGCAACAACTCGCCAAACCCCGCAAGTGTAGAAGGACTATTCTATCGCTACTATTCGTTAGTTCTGCATGAACCGTCAAGAGTATTCACGAGGGCTGGCTTTCTCCCCCCCCCCCCCCTTCCCTTCGCCTTTTTTTTTTTTTTTTTTTTTTAGAGAGAGAGCGAGAGAGAATTGACTGTACTTGTCAGTCCTTCTCAGCGGCAAAATCTGATGTGTAATTGGATTGAGATATGCAGGTCTTACGGGAAAATGTAATTCGTAGACTTACACAACCTGTGCATAATGGTGCCGTAATCCATTCTACCTCACTTTAAAGTCACTGAAAATTTACCGAAGCGCTCTATCCCCCTCTCTACCCCTCCTTACCTTATAAATATATATATATATATATATATATATATATATATATATATATATATATATATATATACATACAATGTATATATATCCATACATACGTATGGAATGCTATCAAGCAGTTCATGGGATATAGGTCAAAGCGGGTATAGTGAGGGTTAGTACACTGACTGTATGATTTAAGCTCGCCATTGTACCAAATCACATGATGTAGCCCATGTTTTATTGTTCGCCAATAAGCTTATGTGTTTGAACGAATATTCCATCGACTTGACCACATTTCAGAAATAAAATGCTCAGAAGAGTGACTAAAAATACGAATCACTAGCTGAAAAGTGTCAGTAAAAGTTGGTGACACTCACAGATTAAACTGGTAGGTTCTTATAAAAGAAAAAAAAAACAGACAAGTACAGAATGAAAAGTTTATTCCCGGCGTTCAACCAGTAAAATTTTGAATGAGCCCAAAAGTAACTAACAACATGACAAAGAACTTCTCACAAGACATTTTCAGACAAATGTCAAAATATCTTCAAGAAACTCACACTTCCCTCAGATCTTATCTTCAGCTTGGACTGAAATTTGATTGTGAACTCATCGCGATTATTAAACAGAAAAAGAATGAAACATTTGCCAATAATCAAAGGCACCTAGAACTGTGCAAACTCATGTAAACTGGCATAAGTACTCAGAATGTCTCACCAGTCATTTTGACAAGTTCGGGAATTGTGAGAAATTTTGATTGGAATCTTCCATTTTGTAATTCGTCGGGAATATGACTGCAATTTGAGTAGAAAATAAAATAAAAGACAGTGCAGAGAAAGAGAGAGTGAGAGAGGTGATTTTGTGAAGTGTCTGAAATACAGTACAGTCACCTCGAATCTTGAGTATTAATCTTGGTAATGAGAAGGCGGAGAAGGGAATATCACGCTTACAGTATACATTTGCTTGGTGACGAGTGTATATGGGCTTCAGAGCTTTTCGTCCGCGCATTCACAAATGTCACGCCTGATTTGGGAGATATGAGATTCTCATTGCATTCTTATTCCAATATCCGGTGGTCAGTTAATCTTAATTTCAATCATTGCCGTTAATCCCATTATGCTTAAGGCGCGTCGTCAGCCACAAATAGGGACTGGGTGCCCGTCGAATTATTGACTACCTGTTCTGATAGGCCTGCATGTGACTAATGCAAGGCGTACTGGATGAGAGAGGGTATTGACATAATAATGTATGCTCATTAGGTGGATAGTCGATCTGATACATTATATGCTATTGGGTTCCATCTTGCGACTGCCGACTCAGCGGGGGATACATAGAATATCAGCTAATAAAATGGAAAGCTGTTTCATCTATTATTTGTGTGTTACTACTAATTCAACCACCACCACAGCATAATAAATCTACTACTGACGATGATGATGAAATAATAATTATAGTAATACTATTACTAGTAGTAGTAGTAAGTAGTGATAATAATAATAATAAAATAAAACTATATAGCTTTATCAATAATAGTGATAATGATATTGTGATTATGATAACAATGTTAATGATAATAATGATGATAATAATAACACTTATACATGTTTACATATATATAAACAATACACATTATGAACATGTGATAAACACACATACACACACACACACACACACACACACACATATATATATATATATATATATATATATATATATATATGTGTGTGTGTGTGTGTGTGTGTGTGTGTGTGTGTGTATTTGTGTGTTTAATAGCAAGGAAATGAATAGCAAGCAAAAAAAAAAAAAGAAGACAGTTATCAGTAACGTCGTCACTGTCCGTTTCCTGTGGAGCCAATCAACTATAATCCCCCTCCCATGAATATGATACGGTGTAATCATTGCCCATACTGGAAAACAGAAAACGGAGATGTGGTCAGTTATTAGCTCCGCTTTTGTGGTTCCTTCATATATCACATCTTAAATCGCTCAAAGTAATGACATCGGACATGAAAACTATTGTTCCAAATTACGACTAGAATTGATGGCTTGTTTTTGTACCTGGGGGCTTTTTTATTATTTTCTTTTTAGTAAGAACACTTATGTTCTGTTTGTTCTAACGATGTATCACTGACAGAAATTGTAAGGCCACTCGTCTCTCACAAATTAGAATGAAAAGCGTGCTTTTTCTGGACGAACGTAGATCGCTTTGACTCTCATCAATGGTTTCCATGGTCCTTCTCCTACATGTCCTAAATGTCAAAGTCAAGGAACTTTTTTCCTTTCTGCTGTTAAATAGGACACGATTTGATATTTAGGTCAGTTGACGTCATCAGGGGTGGGAGTGGCTCATGACGATTATTTGTGTCAGGTTTTTGTCAACATTTAAGTTCCTGAATTTTACTGTCTTCCCCCGCTTGCTTTTCGCTGTCTCTTGTCTGTTTTATTTTGGATTAACGCAGCAACGTCAAAAAAGCACAACTCAATACTCAACACTCAATCTACTTAATATCATTCATCTGATTAACTATCCATCTATCTATCTACCCTATTATGCATAAAATGTTACATGTATACTTATTTATTCCTTCATTTGTATATTACAGAAATACATTTATTATAATAGAGATAACAAACACACACACACACACACACACACACACACACACATATATATATATATATATATATATATATATATATATATATATATATATATGACTATACTTGAGAGTAGAGTAAGGATGAGACGATAGACGTAGCTTGAATCCTCACAGTTTGATTTTTATTCTCAAGCTTTCGGGCCCTGCCCTTTATCAAGACTGAGGATCAAAGAAATATAAGAAGAAATTTTGTCCGATTCCTTTGATCCTCAGTCTTGATAAAGGGCAGGGCCCGAAAGCTTGAGAATAAAAATCAAACTGTGAGGATTCAAGCTACGTCTATCGTCTCATCCTTACTCTCACCTACACACTACTAATAATATGCGACGGCCCAGAGATTTAACAACTGAAAACACACCTTTCACACTCACATATACAAACTTTTCAACTCTTTTCCGAAAAGGAGGAACAGTAAGGGGAATAATGATGTCAATTTTTTTTTCTCCTTCCTTTCTCATATATATATATATATATATATATATATATATATATATATATATATAGCGAAAACTTTGAGCAAAGAAAATGGGTTTTCATCGGGATCCCGATGAAAACCCATTTTCTTTGCTCAAAGTTTTCGCTATTTATTATTACAATTGTTTCTTGTCAGTTTTTCCTTCCTTGTTTCAATATATATACACAATGCGATATACAACATGACATGCTGGAAGATGTGATTTGGAAGAATGAATAACATTGACTTAATTGACACTCATGCTTAACCATAATTTCATTTCCTATAAAATAAACTTCTTGATATGTTGCCTATTCCGCGCCAAAATGGCGCGGAATGGCGCAATTTAGTAAACGTGTAATTGTAAGGAGGTGAATTGTTAAATCACAATTCAGTTTTAAATTCAGATCATGGTCAGAGATGCTTACATTTTGAATGCTGATTATCATACAGGAATATGTAATGTTTGTCACTGTCAAGTATACGAAGAAACACACATGAGTTTTAAAATTGATCACTGTGTACTTGTTCTTAGATCCATGATTTCGTGAGTAATGCACAAATGGATACTGGAATGAAGTTCACGTGTCTGTTTTTTTTTTTTTCTTACATTTTTAAATTACAGTACAGTTTTGAATTCGTATATTAATTCGACATGCATACATTATGCATTGTGAATATCATGTTTGTCGCAGTGAAGTCTACGAAGAAACACACATGGAAACTCTAAAAAAATGAATAGATCACTTGTGTGATTATTTTGTAAGAAAAATCGACGAGTTTCATAATTGCACCTGAAACTGGATTGGGGGTCACGTGTCTGTTTGTCACTACAAGTTCGATAGATCTCAAAAACTTAAGACGTCACGCAGAAATCCTCGGAAATCACGCTGACCAAGTCGTAATCTCGAAACGTCACAATACGTTGCAAAATGTTGAAAAACAACCGCAGAAACCCGTTTTTTTTTTTAATGTAACAGGAATTTTCTGTGGGGTAAAACGATCCTTATTTGCCATCACTTTTGTCTACCGGTAAACTTAAGATAATCGAGCTTCAGATATTTGAAAAAAAAAACCAAAAAAAACAAAACAAAACATGAAACCCACATCTGGAGTAGCAGCTTCAACCCCTCCCCCCCCCCCCCAGAAAAAGACCGACAAACAGTATTCAAATTCTTTGCGCGTTAAAGGTCTCAAAGGTTCAATTATGGCATGATAAAACAGACATTACGTTTACTCATTCCTTCTCTTTAGCTTCACCCAAATGAACTTCAATTAAGCTTGCTGATTTGTGAAAGAGATCTGTCAAAATGTGCCGACACGAGATAAGATGAATAGCCAGCAGCGGCGGTGTGGTTTCATGTGTTAGTATTCATTAATAGTAAAATAAATCCTGTATTGGAATCATCCCAACGGCTTTCAAACTCAAATCCCCCAGTCTTTATCATATCTCTTTGCATCTCTGTTTGTCTGTCTGTCTGTCTGTCTGTGTCTTTCTCCTGACGTATTATTCTCGGTCTGTGGATTTATCTCCCCCTGCCTCCTTTCCCCTCCCCCTTGCTCTCACTGTTACGTGGATTTTCTTGCCTCATGTGTCCCCGTTTTCTGCTGTTCCTGTATGTTGTTGTTTCTTGGTTTTTTTTTTCTCGGAAGCCATAGATCTAGCCACCCCCCCCCCCAAAAAAAAAAGGAAACAAAAAGAAAACAAAAACAGGAACTGTTTGTCCACTTGTTTCCCCCTTTTCTAAAAGGTGTCACACGCATATCAACTGTGCATATCAACACATTACAACTCTGACGTGTATCCAGCACGCGTTCTCATCTTGGTGTTTACGACATCGACAGCATGAATCGAGGAGCCATTTTCTTTTTCTCGGATTTTTTTTTCTCTCTCTCTTTCTTTTCAACAATCGAAATGCTATTAAGAGATCTCGGTTGCAGTGGAACGCGTGAGGAATTCCAATGGATGGAACCTGTGTGATTGGTAAGACATGCCAGAGCAGAGGGACTCGCGAGAAATTCAGATCGTAAGCCGTGATATGGGATAACGATATTATATACAGTTACAATTAGCTTAGGTAGTTCCATAGCCTTTAAGAAGTATGAGATGATATTATGAGAATATCAACGACGGTCGAAATGGGGGAGGGAGAACATTGACCCATGCGCTATTATACGTGAGATTCAGGGATGCCAATAAACTTTCTTTTCAGGATTATCTCCCCCCCCCCCCCCCCTTTCCGTTCCTGCTGGCCGGGGATGGGATCAGTCGAAGAAACAGAAGTGTTGAAGATGTATTAGTTGTAGTATTTTATTGAAATATATTGCAATTCATCACTTTCATCATCTGCGTAAAACCAGTGAACAAAATATACATGACAACTGATGATAAATCAAATACTGGTGGATGACCTTACTCAGTGATGACGATTGTGGCAAAGCTGTTTTCCAGAGGGATCCATTTAACACGCGCATAATGTATAATTTCATACTTGAATATAAAAGGGAATTTAAAAAAAAAAAATCATTTTCCATGAAAATTGCACATTCTATCAATTTGATATTGACATAATTCTTATGTTAAGGGTAGTAATTATTCCCCCTACTTTCTGAAAGCGGTTAGTCAAATGCTAGTCATTAGTAGAAAAGTGAAATCACGTTCATTTTTCTTTATACTTTCTTTATAATATTGTTGTCCACACATGATGTCATAAACTCAAATAGTCTCCTCTTCCAGCGGTTCCAACGCCAAAACTTTGAAAACTCATAACTTTTGCATCGATTGTCTGATTTTCCTCAAGCTTTCACTGATGTGTTCTACAAATATTTCTAACATTTCTCTTCGGGTTTTGGTTTCGTTTAAGTATCACAAGGCGAATGTTTTGGCTATATCACCGCGCTAGATTAAAAAGTGTTCTTTTGTTGGGTAACCGATTGATATATGTCGTTAGCATATAGGGGTATGATAATCACAAGAGAAGATTCTACAACAAAAATATCTAAACATCAGCAGAGACTAGGAGAAGAACCAGGGGATGATTATCATGGTACCCGCAGAAACATGAAATGCAACAATCTCATCTGTAATTTTGTGCAAGAAGTATAGGCACTATAAAGTTTCAAGTTATTTCGCATCTTTAAAAAAATACAGCATATAGATTACATAATGATATTTCAAGTTGAAAATATAACTATATGAAATACAATTCAAAATGTTACACAAAATAGATGGAGATAAGGTTAGGTGATAATGTAATCCTACACCAAAATATGTTTTGTGTGTTTCGGGGTTGAATGTTTCCCTATTTGTCACAAGGAGGATTGATTGAGCATTTGTGTGCTCTGACGCTAATACACCCTGAAGTGTTCGCTGTATGACATCACGAATCGGCAAAGGAGAAAAAGACGACCCACTTTTCAGATCACGATGAAACTTTATGATTATGTTTGAACAGGGCGTGTTTCTTCGGGGCGCTGATTCAAGATGTGCGTTCATAACATTCTTAAGTGTTTAGATTTGCTTGAACAGCTTTATAGTTGATGTATGAGGCCCACAGGAACCTTCTGATAAGACCTAGTTTTATCGTGAAGTGGTTCGTCGAGATGCCACAATACTGGAATCTAAGGTTACAAGGATACCATACGTTTATTCAGCAAATTTAGATTGTTCTTCGTAATTATTGCTCTGCATGCATTTGTGAAGTATCGTCTAGTTATTCAATTTAAGCCATAAATTTCGTTGTTCTTTTTTTGATATATATACATAGCAAAGTAACTCTGCAGGGGAAAATAATGTACAGTATATGTAATAATGAGCTGGCTGAAAACAAGAAATAATGGTGCAAAAATTAATAGAAAGTTTCATATTCCATGTCCGAATTTCAAGTCTAGGAATGTATTGAAGATTTTATGAAGCCTGCAAGCGTTGCATCTTGCTCCCTCTGAATTCAAAGAGTACAAGATTACATCAACATTTTTAACCGTTTTTTGTTTGAGAAATATAAGAAAATATGATGCACCATTGTGATTTGAAAGTTTAAATTTAAAGTAGAATTTGATTAATTCAAAAACAAAAATATTTGGCCACTTTAACAAACAGGACACATACATACATGCATAACTATGGTGTGAAATTAAAACAAAAAAGAAAGAAATGGTTTCTTTGTTTATATCAACGATTTCTTGTGCGATAACCTAGCAATGATAACCAGGGTTATTCTATGGTATCTTGTGCACAAAACACTGAGAGAATTGTATGGTGATTACATCACCTCTACGTCTAATTGGTATGGAGGTTGAGGCCACAAGCAATAGTCAGTAAAATAAGTTGAATTTGAATATTCCACGACTGTGTCAGTCCGTTTGTTTCATTTTACCCCATTTAAAGTCCTTTAAACTCGGATGTGCGGTGGAACTGCACTTCAGAAGACGGTATCCAATGTAAACAGTGAATGTGTTTGATAAAAATCCCTATACACTTATCGCATGAATACGATATACTGTATTCGTATGACATCAGAATTTCTCTAACACCGCTGAACGTAATATCATATCAAACCATATTCAAAACATATACATATTAACATATATCAAACCCTTTATTCTTGAAGCAGTGCATCAACTGCCGTTCACATTGAAAAGTAATGGAGCGAAGAATGGAATTGTTCTCCAAGATGCACCAAGGTCTGAAGGAAGGAAGATAGCAGCGTTTCTATATGGGTTTATCTTATGAAAATGCAAAGTAGACGTTCGGCCATCGGCAAACTAACGGCTCTGGACGGTCATCGCCTCTCGGAGTACACCGATACATCATGATGACAAGGCCATAAATAAATCATTGTCCTAGTCGTTGACGGAATGGACTGAGTGGCGGGGGTACGTGTGGCGAGTTGCAATGGACATGGCGTTTACACCGGTTATCATTTTGTAAGCATGGATGGGGTAACGTCTTGGATGAGGAACGTGCATGCATCTCCGCTGTCATTCAGATTCTATCGATATTCTGTTCATTGTGAATGTGTTTCCGAATATTCTGGAAATGGGCAGCACGACCGCACCCTCTGGCAACTCGTGTTCATTCAATGTAGATGAAATGAGCAAAGCAGTCAAAATCGGGCAAATTTAAGCGGCCTATATAGTACTGTCTATCAGATAAGAGAAAAGTGGTGAAACTTAATTTTGTTTACGCAGTGTATTATTGATCAACCATTATTATTCTATAAATGGTTACTGATGGCAGTCTATAATTATTATGTGCTTTGTCTTTTTAGACAGAATTACGAAAATGGAAGATGCGCAAGTGTAACTTCGATCTATTGATAATGTTCCATTCTTGTAAAGACTTCACTCTATGCTCATCAACCATGTCTGTTTGAAGAGCTGTTCCAACACGATTATGATCTTACGTATTACCATAATGTCTAGCTGAATTAAACTATACCCGTAGTTGTTGGGACGGAAATGATGCAAATAGTAACTGTTCCCCAATTGACAATATCATGCTTTCGAACGGCAAGAAATACCACACTGTGTGTCTTATACATTTTCAGGTATTAGTTATCATGAACAAGCGTTTTATCAATATGTCATTTTTTTTTTTCAGAGTAGCAAAATAATTGTGGCATCGTACCTTTGAGTGGTAAACCAACGTGTGTACGTGTCTGCGTGTGTATATGGGGGTGATAAACGCTAGTAATCCATATCTAACTTCGTAATGAAGTTCTGTGCATGGTTGATGGATGGTTTACGTTATTTCAGTCATTAACATCTCGCAGAAGAATATTATACAAGTGCACCTTGCGTCATTAATAAATGTTGGGTTGCATCACGACGGTACGCGATTGACTATGGCGGCAGTATAGAGATACATAAATCAAGCTAGTCAGTCCTATTCATATAAAAGGGTCAATCTTTTCAGGGTGATGAGAGGCGATCAATTATTGACGCAAGCACAGCGACGGTCACATTGAGAGATGGGAAAAAGAGAGATATATGAAATGAGCGAAAGATCAAGAGAAAAAGAGAGATAACATAGAGAGATAGATAGATCGAGTGTGTAAGTACGCGTGTGGATGTGTGTGGGAGAGAAAGACTCTTAACGTACAAAAATCAAATGATTAAAATATGGCATGCAGCTGAAAACAAAGAATATTGCCGCGATCTATTCGCCACCTTGGAGTCTTTCACATGGAAAAAATGAACTTCGGCATGATGTAAGAATATCCGATGACTCTAATACCCCTTTCCCGCTGAAGAAAATCTTCCCCGGGGGCACCTGGGGGCACCCGGGGAACCCCGCAGTGTGAAAGGTCACTCGGTTGAAACCTAGGGGAAGTCTAGGTGAAACACCGATGAAATTTTGGGCAATTTTTACCCGAGAAGCGTCCTGGGTAAACACCGATAGTTCAACGGGAAATCACCCGGTGGTTCACCGAGAGCGCCCAGTGTGAAAGGTTGTCTCGGTGAAACACCGGGGAAAATATGCAGATTATGTCAAAGGTCATGTCTTGTTTCTGGTCATGCACACGTTTTCAGCTAGCTAGCGCGCACTCGACCTCCCAAATCCACACGTAAAGGGTACTAGTAATTCGTGTTTGTAAACATACACACGACACTACATAGTACACGTGTATGTCGTTTCGTGTGCAATGTGGCGTTCACAGTGCGACAGCATTGTTTTCCATCATGCCGTGCATTGTATTGTTTAATTAGCACGCCGTGTATACAAAGCTGATAGAGGTTTACAATGTACTTGATCGCTTTGATGCTTCCTCCTTCTTCGTCTTCCTCTATAGTGTCTATGTAGCTCTTAACTCTTCCAGTAAAGTCTGATAGTGATACAGTCCGCCTCTTGCTTGATTTTTTCGTATTTTGTGCTTTGGCGTCAAGTGCTGGGTTTACAGTGTGCAGGAGAAATCCTTTGACGTTTTGTACTGTTGAAATTTGAGGGAATTTTGCAAATGGCTGGAGCGTGGACCAAAGACGAAGAGAGATTGTTACTTCAATTACGTAGCGAGGCAGCAGTGAACGAATAACTGAGCGGGACGTCGGCTGACGCTGGCACCGCGTACGAGTCCCTCCTCCGAAAACTTGCTGAACATGGGATCGAAAAAACCAAATCGCAGATGCACAACAAACTCAAGTACATAAGATCACCCACGTTGCGAGCAGAAAACCCGTCTAGGGGAAAGTTTCACCGAGAGCAGTGTGAAACGACGGGACTGAAACTTTCACCGAGAGGTTCCCCGGTGAATTCACCGGGGAACCTCTCGGTGGTTCACCGAGACGGGCAGCGGGAAAGGGGTATAAGTGAAATAATGGTGTTCACACGAAACTCACATGCTGAAATCCTCATCCAGAATTTTTTCTGAGATTTGAAGCCAAATTGTTAAAAAAACCCAACTATTATGCTGTCCAATCATCTCGACGTTTGATGAAAGTAAATCTATAGTAATGATACACAATCACAGTTGATATAATGAATACTTAAGTTTTGATTTAAAAATGCAGTTAAAACCGATATGGGAAAGCCGATCGACGTCAACGAGTTGGAGAAGCTTTAAAGCCATGCCAGTGGCGTCACAAATACTGGGAAATTTTCGTCCGTGTAACAAACGACTGCGCTGGCTATGAATATTTCCTGCGATAATCCTAGAATAGAAGCACAAAAAGCACAAAAATGTATGTCTGCCCTTTTTCATATCATAAATCTTGGTCAGGTTTCGAGTCATAGCCAGATGTGAAGTCTCGCTCCAAATTTGTACAGCAGTTTTTGCTTCTGAATTTGATTATGACCTCAAATCAAAATTTCACAGTTTTGAAGAATCTATTTCTGAATTTGTTTTTATTATCTATATCTTTGTGAAGAGCAGTTCTAATTCTGATTAATCTCTCCGGTTCTTATTTCACGTATCAATTCATTGTTAGATCATCGGATTCTAACTCTTGTTAAAAACTAAAAACAAAGAAAAGCTTTTCTATTGAGTGCTCGAGAAAAATATAGAATGAGGCGAAAAGTTGTGCGGTGAACCGTTGTGGAAGGGTTTTACAGTGATCGTACGAAGCAGGGCACGATTTACAACCGTTTTTGCTTTTTTTGTTTTGTTTTTTATGTATATCTGGATTTTTCTCGATCACAACAAAAGAATTCTCTATTTTCTTTCACAACTCGTATGGCATAAAATGTTTCGACATTACAGAAGCATTTATTCTTGACAACAGTAGACGTCGATGAACGGCAATTTGTCAATCAGTTGCAATAAAAACATCTCGGCGGAAGAATTTCACACACAAAAAAAAGAAAAACATACGCAGTACCCGCTGCATGCTATAAAGATTAGAACCAGCACTTGCTGTCGGGCGGAAGCTCGGTGGTCTAGTAGAGATGACGCCTGTCCAGAATTCAGGAGGTCGTAGGTTCGAATCCTGCTCGAGTACGTACGCCCATGATTTCTTTTATCATGGCTACTACTAAACCCTGATCAAGTCAGTGCTTATTTACGTCGATGTACGGCAATTTGTCAGTCAGTTGCAGTAAAAGCATCTCGACGGAAGAATTTCACAAATTTGAGTAAATGACAGTAGAAACGAAAAGACGTCTGATACATTAAAAAAATATATAATTGAATATGTGTAAATATCGATACAATTCGGAATACGAGGGAATGGAGAGAGAGAGAGGGAGAGAGAGAGAAAGAGACAGACAGACAGAAGAAGAAGAAGTCTCTCATAAGAAACAAAAATCACCGGAAATAAACAAAAACAAAACAACAACAAAAACCCGTTACAATTACATAAATGAAAACTAATCATTGCTTTGTGACATGCATGTCATAAAGTGACTGCATGAAGCAACGGGCGATACTATTTTCACAAATAGTGTTCTATTTTTTTTTCAAGTTGTCATAAGAGTGACGTCACTTTCCAAAATATAGTCTACCATGGAGTGTCAATGAGGCGAACATTCTGAAGCAGTTGAAATACAATCATGTGAAGCTCGAAAACAGGGACTTTCAAAGAATAAAAGTTCAAAACTTAAAAACTTAAGTAAAAAAAAAAGATGTTCAAGCTTGAAGTTTTGAACATGAATGTGCCTTTGTATGAGAGGCGGCATTTATATGCTGTTAACAAGCCGCTGCTATTTTACAAGAGGCTTTTCTGCATCAACAATCGGCGTAATCCTTAATGCCGCCTTATTTGCAGCAAAGGAATGGCTTAATGTAAACATGTGTCGATAGATCGATATTCAATTCAGTTGGAGAGAGATGAAAAAAAAAATAATGTGAGTACGTTAGTTAAAAAGGACAAGTCCACCTTCATATACGTGTAGATTGAGTGAATGCAGCAATATCAAAAGCACATATCAGTGAGAGCTTGTTTGAAATTGGACAATCCGTTCAAAAGTTATGAATTTTTGAAGTTCCTACTCAGTCACTGCTGGATGAGAAGACTACTGCAGCTTGTGATGTCACATGTGTAGAACGATATATCTAGAAAATATAAAGAAAATCCAAAATATTATCACCTTTGATATAAGAATAATATAAAAACACTTGACTTGCCTCTTTCAGATGGAAGGGGGGATATTATTACCCTTAACAAATGTCAGTGACAAGTCGAAGAAAATGTGCACTGTTTCCAAAAAAAAAAAAAAAAAGAGAAAAATAGCATTTTGTGAAATTCTCTTTATATCTTTCGTATATCGTTCTACGCATGTGTCATCGGATACCGTAGTAGTCTTCTCGTCCAGTGGTGACTGCGCAGAAATTTCAAAAATTTATATATTTTTAACGGATTGTCCTATTTCCCCCAAACTTTCGCTGATGTGTTCTACTAATATTGCTGCATTCACTCAATTCACATGTACATGAAGTTGGACTTATCCTTTAAATTACAATGGCCAACTGCGATGACTTTGGCAAAAAAAAAAAAAAAAAAAAAGAGAGAAGAAGAAGAAGAAAAAGAAGAAGAAGAAAGAAAAAGTCTCACCAATTGAAAAATTTTCCCTTATTCTTTCTATATCTTTCTCCTTTGGTGAGACTGTAAACTTTTATCTGGATCACAGTTTTTGTTTTGTTTTGTTTTATAATCCGCATCATGGAACCACGTGGGACGTTCCCCCTGCGAGTTGATATCTACAGGTTTCGCTGCTACACGCTATTTACCCGATTTTCGTTTTCAACTTTCTTGTTCTCTCAGATGCTTGCCAGGGATTACTGCTTAACACGTTATTACAGTATGACACGTACACGAAGAAACGTGATAGCAAGCGTTAAAAGGAATAATGGGGTTTGTAAAGCCAAAAGACTACACCCTACAATAAGGCACCATAATCCTCACAGGGAGATTGCTCTAGATTTGCTGGCAGAGGATACCCTAATCCATTAAAAGGAATGATTTTATGCTTCTTAAAAAAGAAAAACCGCTGAAAAGTACAGAAAAGCAAGCAACTTGGAAACGAATACTTTCTGACTAAATCTAAATTAGTTTTGACGAAATATCACTGAGAATCCTGAGTCTCCCTCAATGAAGTCTTATCTCCCGTTGTTAAATGAAACAAATTCATGCTCGGGGACTAATTGTATTCAATAATAATTGCATAAATTCACCTCCTTTTTTTTTTTTTTTTTTTTTTGCTCACCATTCGTTCCTTTTGGTGTGTCAATTCAATGTGTATTCCGCAAAGTTCTATACGAAGGCATGAAAGCTGTATCGTTCTTCTTGTTGGAGATTTGACTGTTCGGAGAGTCGTCATAATACAATTAGGTATGTGACTAATGCAGCATATAGATCGAAATCTTTATAGTAGCAGTGACGTCACTTCAGGCAATATAATTTCAGAATTTGACCGGCTACTGACGGGGCTAGAATGAAACGATGTTTCATTATATAGACCATATAATATAACAAACTTTAATATTGCCCTGTCTAATACTTAACCATTGTTAACAGTACCATAGGAGTTATATTTCCCATCTCTGCACAATATTTTCCCTCAGCGCTACTGAGTGCTTCGGGAAAATAAAACTCCAGCGGGGACGTTGAGTGTTACGCCTCTACAAAAAAAGGCAATGTCTGTGTCATATAAAATGGCATTCTTGATTTGAGCAAAAAAAAAAAAAAAAAATGTGCCCAACACCATTTTATGTTTGTGTGTGTGTGTGGGGGGGGGGGGGGAAGATTTGATAGGAGCAGAGCGGTAGCACCTTGGAGCTTTTGTTCTTCAATATATATGTAAATGTATACACAGTGGTCATCCCACGCGACCGACACCCACGAGTCATACAGCCCATGAGTTTGACACTGAACAGCCCACGAGTTCGACATTACAACACGGGGCTTGTGGGCCTTAGTGTCGAACTCGTGGGCTGTATGACTCATGGGCTGTATGACTCGTGGGCTGTATGATTCGTGGGTGTCGAACCCGTGACGTGCATATAATCGCATCGTAATTCATAATCTTTTTCATTTTTCATCTATTCATTAATCGGTTTCTTAGACTTTTATCATGAACCTAATTTTACAAAGTAAATACACAAACAAACTAATGGAACTACCGGTACATTTTGATTTTGTGATACAAATCGTTATAATATTCAAGACTATCCTAATTGATGAGTAAGATAGTTGCACTATCTATTCACAGCTGGTGAATTACAAACACTTAATATCGATACATCAGATTATAAGCAGATTGATTAATTTGTAAAGATCACAGCGACTGTGATTCGATTATATTGATCATGTATATTTCTATCTCATTTGGATAGGACAAAGCATAGACTGCTACGTCTGGCAGTCATTTTCGTCCATTTAAACCAGATATCTAATACATCTGAGGAACAGGCACAAGTAGTAACTAATGATTTCTGACAAAAGAGTTTCAGAGCCCCTTCCGTATGCAAGCAAGTGGCGGTTGCCAAAACACTTCAGCGACATTCAGGGTATGATCATTTTTTTTTTCTTTTCCGCCACCGGCCCTCTTCTCTTTCTATTTAAATACTGGCTAGATATACAAAGACGAAGATGAAATAAAAAAATTCTTTCGGGATTTACCCCATCTACTGTCATAATCTGTTTGCCGCATTTCAAGGTAGTAAATGGGCCAAATTGTGAATTAATGTGCCCCACTTTGGCGGGGAAATCAGGTCAAATAAATACAGAACGTATATAGTTCGGCAAATAAAAGAGGCACTATGGGTACATCATGCGTATTGCTTCTACAGGAACCCCCATGAAATTTTAAATAACCACCCCACCCCCACATTATCCCAAAGCTCTCTTTAACCATCCTTCCATCACTCTATTTCGTTCTCTTTCCCTCTCTTTCCATCCTTTTCTCTCATCACTTCGTTATCAATCAATCTCACTATCGTTTCCTCTGACTATCTCTCTCTCTCTCTCTCTCTCTCTCTCTCTCTCTCTCTTTGACACACAGACCCAGCCCAGCACATTCAGATCAACACGCATGCGCACAATTCTACATTTTTTGTGTGTGTGTGCACATATCTCTCCGTTGTAAGCATTCTTTAAGTTTCAAAATCGTGTTTTCTGTCTATCTCATTCTTTATTCGTCACTCATTCTAACTTTCGTCACCAATCCCAATGTAAAGTCGGAGGATTTTGTCATCTGCTGCATTTATATATTTCTATTTCCTTTGATTCACCTACAAAGTAAAATAACAACAGATATTACATGGTACTTTTCTTTAACATTTACAGCACTGATTATCAGCCTCTTAGGTATTTAGCAAGCTTTATTGCAACGTCTATTTGATAAGTGCAATAGGTACAATGTAATCGACGAAAATCAAATTGTCACGAATCAATCATCATCTTGAAACTATTGTGACATACAATAAAAAATCCTTTCTTACCAATACCTACACAGGATATTTTGATATTATGTCAGTTTAAGGTGTATTTCATGGCAGAGAACTTGAATGGCATCACCAAATTTTACCAGAGACTGCCTGGCACAGCAGCAATTTGTCTGCGCATTGTAAAATAATGTGAAACCGCGAAAACACAACTTCGACAGCCTACGGTGTTGTGGGGGCGCTACACCTTACCCACTAAGATAAAATTAATGTTGGAAAAAAAATGTTGAGTGTCCGTTTGGTTCCAGTAGGGCATAAGTCCTTTATAGTTATATGGACGAAATACACATACCATACATGACTTCGACATGAAGCAAATCGGAGAAAGAAGGAGAAAGTGTTGTACTTATAAGAAAGGTCGAAGTGAAACTCATAAAATTGCATGCAAGTCAAGAAATAAGGGTCGTTAATCCGAAAATGAATAGAAAGTGTGTACTAAAGAACCTTCGAAATTATGGACCGTATTTCATTTTCGGATTAACAAAACTTTGGAAAAATGAACTGTCACCAAGATAGACACATACATCACTCCACAATACAAACACATACACACACACACACGCACTCAAACGATTACGTTTCGAGTGAATAAACTTACATTCAGTAGTTGGAAACACACCTTAAACATGAGAAGTCTTAAAAACATACCAGTCCGCCAGTAAAATAAACTGGTTGCTTGTCGATTTGTATGTAGGCCTATATCTATCGATGTACATGTATACATATAAAGCTTTGTATTATTATTTCTAGTTTAGTATTGGTATAGTGTAGCCTCTTCAACGTCAGCACTGCTTTTATTACGTGATATAGAATTGCCTTTGGCAAAGACCATGCAGGGTTTAAATGATTATTTTGTTCAAAGAGTTTAATATTATGTTATGAAATGTATAGTATTACAAGTATGTCATGTCCTCTTTGTTACATCAATTTTCTCTTTGTAATCACTGTATTTGAATGACTTTTTGTGATATTGGAAATTGAATTTCATTTGAATTGAACTGCGAACAATAGCAGCCCGTACCTGCGTGTAAAACATGTATGTATGCGTGTTTATGTGTGTGGGTATACGCACGTACGTGTGTGTATACATGCATGTGTGCATGTATGTATGTCTACGTGTGCGTGTATACGTCTATGTATGTACACATTGGCGGATCAAAAATCCAAAGTTAAACTACGAAGGAGATGTGTACTATTTGTGTGACACAGATTCCAGGGAAGGCCGGCGGAGACGTCGAAAGTTTCGGTTGAGCAATTTGCCCCATGAACTCTCTTCTGTGTCACTTCCAATTTGTTATTCATCGATATCCGTTGGAGTCTTTATTTTCCCTTTTTATCTGTCCTGAATAACCTCGAGCTGATTTTTCCAAGCCTTCGGTTGGCTTTTTTTTTTTTTTTTCGGGGTGGGGGGGGGGGTGGGGAGGGGATGTTTGTGTGTTTTTAGAGGACGCTTTAATTTTTTGTTGCGCCAAGTTCGGGTAGCATCTCAAGTTTGTTTGCTCTTTCAATTTAGCGTTCATGTCAGAAATGTCAGGCAGTTTGCTGATGTTTTCAGCGGTGCGGCCAAAACGGGATAGATCTACGGCCTGCTAAGATGGAAGAGCACAATGACGGAGTACTGGCAGAGATGTAAGTGAGCTCTGTAATGGAAATATAAACAAGGTCACTTGAAAATGGGAAGGGGTAGACCCTTGGTTCAACCGTTGACTTTTCAATAATAAGATTAAATGCGATCTCCTACGCCTTAGGTAATCAAAACGAGTTCCTGTCTCGACCTACAGATTTACCTGATTTAATCGGGTTTTTAGAATACCGGAAGCGAGATTATGGCAGTCATGGCTTACACAAATACTGAGATATCATTCCTTTAAAGCCAAATGTCCATTTCAGCGCGGCCGAACATCGCTATCGATACAGAAGGTACCCTATTACCCTTTCCAAGGAAAAACGAAGGTAAACATAATACCTTCAGTGTACATCTAACTGTACGGAGGCCAAAACAATAAAAAATGCACGTGGTAATTTTTTCGTGTTGTTCTTCATAGCTCCACGACAGCGTTTCGTCGAAATGGGTAATTTCATTTTCAATTTATTTTTGCCTCATTTTTATTCACAGACCTACTTGAGTATGAATCGGCGAACTGTACACGAGGTGATAAAGGGGAAGAAAACAAAACAGTCTGGAATTGCCGCCTTCTTCCCCCTGCCTGTACGACAATAATGTGCCGGAAAGAAGTCAAGGCCCCACAGAAACTTTAAAATTCCGAATAGTCGCAGTAATAAATGCAGTGCCGCAGGAATGAATTATCTGTAATTCAAGAGCGCTCGAATCTATATAAAGCTTTTTTTCCCGCGAGTAGAGGGGTGGGGCTCAGGGCTGCAGAATCCCTCCCCTCCCCAATTACTTCTGATGTGAAGAGTAGTACTGTCGGCCACACTAACATGTCGGTCATATCATGGAGGGTCCATAGTCATATTAACACCGGGCCTTTTAGTTCAACTTTGCTCCTAATTTCATGTCTGTAACTTTCCAAGAACGTAATGAGCAAAAGCATAGCAATAAGACGATATTAAATGTGACATTGCGGGCTCATTCCAAACAGATTATTAATCGGTTTGAGCTAAAGATTAGTAAGCAATCCTATTTGAAGCAAATTCTTTACATCTAACAAACGAACAAATACAATGCCAGCGAGTGCTGTAATACGGAGCTTGATGACTCTGATGGTGATCTGAAAGGTTCCATGACATTTGCTCCTGCGACAAATATGC
The DNA here is from genome assembly GCF_964275005.1 of Diadema setosum. Taxonomy (NCBI): domain Eukaryota; kingdom Metazoa; phylum Echinodermata; class Echinoidea; order Diadematoida; family Diadematidae; genus Diadema; species Diadema setosum. The sequence continues at coordinate 24,427,977 of NC_092698.1, read as the reverse complement.
TCCCATGAAATATCTGCACGCTAAGCCAAACATAAATTCTAATCACAAGCAAAACTGTAACCCTAATTCTAATCCTCACATCAAACTGGAAAACTCTGACCCCAACCCTATTAAAATCCTTTGAGAAAGACCGGAGCTATTGTCATGTCACTAGTCTGAAAACAATCCCATGTACCACAACGTTGATCATTTAAAGTATAGTGTTGATTAGACAGAAAGATCCGTCTGTCAGGTGAGTCTTTACTTTATGACATCGCTCTCTGAAGGAGGGAAGAGGGATAAAAGTATTCTAAAATGAGAGAGAGAGACAGAGAGAGAGAGAGAGAGAGAGAGACAGACAGACATGGGGGGGGGGGGGATCGTATCAAACAGCGAAACTGACGTACGCATTACTGATCAACACTTTGACCGAAAGATCGGTCTGTATCTGGTAGTTGGGGAAATTAATGTTCGGTCAAGTGTTGATCAGTAATACGTACATCAGTTTCGCTGTTTGATACGATCTCCCCCCCCCCCCCCCCTTCTGTTCTGTCTGTCTGTCTGTCTGTCTGTCTGTCTGTGTCTGTCTCTCTCTGTCTCTCTCTCATTTTAGAATATCTTTTATCCCTCTTCCCTCTGCTGCCAAATATACCTCTGCAGACTTTCTCGGCGAAAAGATCCATTCAATTCAATTATATTTCATTTCCATAAATAAAAAAGAATATACAATATATTATATATATATGCACATATAAACGTATTCTATATAAGTTTGTGTGATAAATAAGACAACTGAACAAAGAATACTGAAGTGATTCATCACTCTTATTCCTAAAAACGGGATGAAGAATATGAAATTAGTAATAAAATATGAAAAGAAAAACAGCCTAATTTGAAATTCTAAGGTCCATGGCGCGTCGACTGAATCTATATTCTCATGGCTGACGCCCACGCACGCACACACACACACACACACACACACACAAACACACACACGTACAGACATCACCAAATACAGATACGCACGTACACGTGGCAAAGTTCCTATTTTCTTAGCTAACACATTATCATCAATCATAATGAATTGTCGCCAGTGAAGACGAAAGATGGAATACATTATTTTTTTTTTTTTTTTTTTTTTTTTTTTGCATGACATCTTGTCCCATTTCAATCGAGGGCGAGATGGCGTCCACCGTGGTTACGGTGGCGAAGTGCATTGGCCTGCCCTTGCCAGTGTGGCTGTCCGTCTTGATTAAAATGTACACTTCTTCAGATCGTCAATATATACACACGGCAATGCGTTTCAGCTTTAACGAAATGAACTACACAATCCTGGGCAACCATTCGATTGACCGGGCAATTATAAGTTGCGCGCACTTCTGAATAACAAACGAATACATGGAAACAAACAGCGCCCGCAGACATTACCAACGTTTGCTTAACCAAACTAGTGTAACGCAAGCTTATGGCAGGGCCGCGGATTGGAGGGGGAGCTGCAGGCTCCGCCATCCATTTTTTTTCTTTGCTCTTAAAAAAAGAAATAAATGAAAACAACAACAAAATAGGTACATATGAAAAAAAAAAACAAACTATGACGTTTGAGGATCCGTCTTGAGATTATCCCCATCAAAGGGCGGAGGAAGGGATTTTTTATCATTATTATTTCTTTCTACCCTTTACCCAACCAACCACGAGCACTACACTCCCTCACCCCTTCCGGAGCGTCCCCCCCCCCCCACACACACACACACGCACTCACACTCAACCCCCCCCCTTCATCGTGTAGTTTGAGATCTCAGAGTTATTATTTCTGAGAAAGAAACCAAAAAGATGAGGAAAGCAAAACACGAAGGATAAAGAAGACGAAGAGAGAAAGACAGCAAAAAAGGAAGAGAAGAAAAACAGGGTAGGAACGGAAAGGTCTTTATATCATTCCCTCAGTATATTAGAGCCAGTTTATTTTTATCTTTATCTCAAAACAAAAGAAATAAAAAATGACAGGAGATAAGCGCGCTGAAGTGTTTTTCTTTTTTTTTTCACCAGATGAAAAGATGAAACCCGGAAGTTGCACCAGAAATATTTTTGCGCACAACCCTCCCCCCCCCCCACCCCTTTACGGAATTCTGGACCCGCCCCTGAGAGCAAAATATTGGACAAAACACTTCTAGCCCGTAATTGCAACATTCCTGGACCTAACCTACTAAACACGAATAGAGACAAGAAGAGCGTCATCCCTTTGCTGAAGCGAATGGCCGTGTGAACAAAGTTATAGAGAGAACGACAAAGTCCTATACAGTCGACTGTGGACAGTCGCTTGCAGACGAATTGGGGCAAACCGTCGCTATTTAGGCCCTCATAGTCGCATTTATGATGTGTTTGAATTGGGCCACTGGCTATTTCATGTTTGTAAGAACTTTGGAATCATATAGACACGAATCATTTACATCGATGACTCCAGACACTCCTACAAGCTCCTTTGAAGAGCAGAAATCACGTGACTCCGCCACTCTTATACGGAAAGTTTCATTTCATTTAACAGATTCACCCCACGCGTCGCTTTTACGCAAATCGTTGCTCTCGTAAGAAACCGTATTTTACTCGAGCATAAAACGTCCTTCAAATCATAGAACAGTCCTGTATCAGATGTCTTATGACGAGGAGTGAAAAATTCGATCTAATGCACAAAATCTCTTTAGTTCGCAAACGAGAAATGCTGTAAGAACACCAAGAATTTTGCTCTTCTTTCTCACATTGAAAAACAAACAAACAAACAAACAAACATTCTTTCGAGATTGCTACTTAACTCTCTTTGGGCAGCATACCCGCTGCTACTACATGTACATCTTACCCTGTACACCTGTCACTCCATGTAAGAAGCTGAAATGGACATTGGGGAAAAATAAAAGCGTTCATAGATACATACCTCCAATATGCATTCTTCGACAACCCAATGCTTAAAGGCCGTGTCACACCTTTCCGGGCAAGCTACGCGGGCTTGTTGCGAGTAGGGATTTCCCAGCACGTATTTCAGGAGAATTTCTGCGGGCGGACAAGAATGTTTGCGAGTTTCGCACTTGTGTCTTACCCTGCTAGAACGCGTGCTACTTACCTTCTACTTGCGTGTATTCCGTGTGACCTGCGTGAGGGCTTTGAAACCGATCCGTTTTCTGTTGCAGGCGACTTACGGGTACTGCGAAGTACCTGCGTTGGAGTTGCCTGCGAAGTGTTGCCGATAAGGGTCCCTACTGGTGTACCTCTGCGGGCAAACTCCCGTGACTCACTCGGACAAATTTTGAGCATGCCCAAGGCCTTGTCATACCGTATCTGGGGAAGTTTTGCGGATTGACTTGCGAGCAAACTTTTCTACCCGGAGCTCTCCGCAGTTGGCCTGCACCTGACATTACCTAGCACGTATCTCACCCTTAGTTGCCCGGAGGTGCGCACGCTTGAAGTACGTAGGTTGCCCGTGGATCTATGCCCATGCGCCGGAAGCTCGTGTCATCTGCGGGCATTCTACAAGCATAATACGGGATGTTTTACTGGCAAGGAACGGTGTTGAAAGTGCCAATATCCGTGTAGCTGGTTAGTTCTGCGCGCAGGCTGAGGGTCAGTTACCGCCTTTCTACTGGTTAGTTGAGAGTCGGCTGCGGCCAAGATAATGGCATTTTGTGGGAGTTCAGCGGCCATATCAACTTCCTTCAGAGGGATTCCTTCACCAAGTTGTCAGCCCCCACTCGCCACCCATGCGCCTGACACGCAGGCCACATTGAATGCACGTAAGTAGAACGTACGTAGCACGGATCCAGCATGTAGGACGCACGCGAAACTCGCCCAAATCCTTGTCCGCCCGCAAAAAATGTCCTGCGTCTGCGTGCTGGAAAATCCCACGCAACAAGCCCGCGTAACTTGCCCGGAAAGGTGTGACAGGACCTTTTTTTTTTTTTTTTTGGTTTTTTTGTTTGTTTGTTTTTTTTTTTGGTTTTTTTTTTTGGTTTTTTTTTTGGTTGTTTTTTTTTTTTTTTTTTTTTTTTTTTTTTTTTTGCTGCGGGCACATAGGACTGGCGTGCGCAACTCCGGGTAACTACGGGTGAGATACGTGCGAGGTACTGTCATCTGCGGGTCATCTGCGGGTCATCTGCGGTAACCTCCGGGTAGCAAAAATTGTTTTTTTTTCGCATGTCGCACGCAAGGCTTGCCAGGAAAGGTGTGACACGGCCTTTAGAAAGACAGGACTGTGAGTACAATGTGTGTAATCATAATGGTGATTTTGTCGTTGCTAAGATTTAAAGGACAACGTTAGTACAAATGACATGCAGGCGACTAACTAGAATGATTAACCAGAGACTTAAAAAAAAAAATCATTATTATTTCTTAATCTAGAGATGATAGCAAATGTGACTATTCACGCAATCGCTGATTCAACAAGGTCCGTTCGAAGACAATTAATATTCACGCCAAGACGTCGTTGGATGCAGGCTCCGCTTCTGTGCAGAATCGCGATTGCGCTACAGTACTCTACATGTACATCGGTCAAAAAAAAAAATAAATAAATAAAAAATAGATAAATTCAGCAAAATTCGGAAAGTGAAATCAGTCAGAACTCACTTTGTACAGGCCATCAGCAAACACTGAACGATCCTCTCCCTGCTTTTCATCGAGACATTGACATATGTAATGTTCTATCACTCTCTATATCCACAGATAGAGACACACAGAAATATATTTGATAGATATCTATACCTTTTTATCTATCTATCTATAATCAAGTATGAATATAATAATACATACATCTAAAGGTTATATATATATATATATATGTTGTTTAATCATGACTTTATTCAAGTTCAAGAAAGTGTGAGAATAACAAGTATACAAAAGAACCAGGTCCACCGTTTCATTCAAAACGAATGGCAGGTTTAGACACGTACATGGGGGTACAAAACAACAATATTAGAGTTTACATTATTGCAACCCATATCACACATAAAATATCAAATATTACCGGTGATCAATTAATAAAAAAAAATCAATACATATACTATTTCTGTGTTACAATAACAGCAGTGATGTAGTTATCATCCACAGTATTAATACAATAATCCCATTAAAATATAATATAATAAATTATACAAATACACATATAGGCCTTATGTATATGCATATACATACATATACACACAGACATACACAAAAAAAAAAACAACCTACATAAACCTTATTATCATCACCATCTCATCAAATCTTCACCAACGTTAATCTTTATTTGGCTCATACCCCCCCCCCCCACCACATGTTATAATTATCAAAACCCATCTTATTTACAACTATAAATCTTTTTCAACCTAAAAACCAAAATTTATAAACAAACATTTTTTCTACTTTTTTTTTCATTTACCCATTCACCCATAATATTACAATGCATAATACTATCTCATCTCAACTTTCCAAACATATCATTTAACCTCAAATTCCTTTCCTTTCCCAACAAAAGACAAAACATTACAAAAAATGCGAATATATATATATATATATATATATATGTAGCCTATACGCGCGCTCATTATTTTATAACCTGGAAGTTAAGCATAACTGTAACGAGTATCATTGTAACAGGTGTGAAAGTATGGGTTGCATTTACAGAGTACTCGTAAAGTATGGACTGACGTATACATAATCCGTTGAAATATTTATATAGTGGATCCGTAGCGTGAAGTTGGGACGGATTATTTCACACTCAATAAGCAAGTTGTGATAGAAACACCATTGAGGGTTAAAAAAGGTGATTGGAAAACAGCGCTACAGGCCATTTCTCGAGACATAACGTGCCAAGAATTTCTGGAGTCTAGGGTTCATTTGAAATTAGGAAAGTTGAATGTACGCATCTTGTGAAACGCGATTATGAATTACAATGTCCTCCACAACGCTTCAAGGACTTGACTATGATGTAACTCCCATGGTTTACTTGAATCCCTTTTAGACAGCCAAGAAGATTAATAAAACTCCCACAGAGAATTTGACATTGTCGTGACAATCGCTTATTACACTTGGGTCATTCGCCTATGATGCTGCCGCGAATCGACCAGTCGGTGGTTCCTTTGAGGTTATTCCTCCAGCCCAGGGTCACGAAGGGCGTGCGGCATTTCGTTTCACACACAATCTCTTTAGGATGCAGGGGGTCCATCTCTGCGCCGCGTTTATTACTCGCCAACCAACGTGTAGATCCCTGCGAAAACAGGTCTACCGTGATCGTGTTAATTACATCATTGCTGAATAATTTAAAGCCCGCAATGTTCTTTTTTTTTTTTTTTTTTTTTTGTCTGTCGCCCTTTCTTCTCTTTTCTCTTCATTTTCTCTCATTTCCCCCTGTTGGCTTCTCTCGTTCGTTCTTTCTCTACAGCTTCTTTTTTTTTTTCCACCTCTTTTTCTCTACCCCTCCTTCTCAACCAACTTCCTCTCTCCCTCTCGCTCTCTTTCTTCACGAGTATCAGGACAAAAAGCAAATATTTCACACAGATATGGGATCGAGCCTGGGGGCGCTGCTAGGATCACAGAATTGAGCGCATCCCGTTCCTGCAATTGGATGACACATATCACTGCATCACCCCTGGAGGGCGCGGGGCGAGATAAGAGAGGGAAGGGAGACAATATGTACTCATGATATTATGGAAGCATCACGCCGTCCTGAAGCGCGGAGGAGGGCCGCGTGGAGAAATCTAGAGCAATGTGACATACTGCCAAGCGCAGTCGAATGAATGGGATACCTCCTCCACCTTCCCACGCAATCACTCGATCAGGGTAAAGCTGACGACCCTCGTTATGTAAAGATGAGAATTCATTATCATGATCTTTGATCATGAGGATTGACCTTCAACTTCTAGTGTCTGAAAGTAGCACTTCCCAAATGTTTTGTCCTTACCAAACCATGTTCTCATCATCATTATTTTTACTGTCCAAGCTGAAGCTATTTTGTTAATACAGTGTAACTACATTAATGATAATAAATGACTTTATCTATAAAGTGATACTGTTTCCTATAGCTCATCTCCCCCTTTCAACCTTTGTTTCCTTCAGTCCTTTTGGAGCAGAAAATCATTATTTACGCAAGTTTATAATCTTGTGAATGGTGGCTAAAAGAAGTATACAATATTATGAAGATCTCAGTTTCACAGAGATTCATTGCAGAACTTCCGACCGTAAATGTGTTTCATACCTGCATAAAACAACTCATTGAAAAGTAAACACATTACACATTCTTCTTCTCACCTCCAGAACCCAATCTCCAAAAAAAGAAAAAAAAAAAGAGAAAAATAAGTATTTTTTTAACACACTTGTGTGAATACATTAAATCACAAACAAAGCTTACAAAAATGCACAAGTACCAAGCAGAATTTAAGTTGCATTTCTTTCCATTAAGTTTTAATCTGTATGAGACATTAAAAATATATACATTATCATATGACTTATATATATATTATAAATAATCTGACAGCATAATCCTCTGGATGTCCACAAGTACTGAAATTGATGATAGTGGTACAGTCGACTCCCAATACATTGAAGTCCTTGGGACCGGTAGTTTCTTGTGTAACACTGAAATTTTGTTACATGTACAACCAAACAAAATAAAATAAACAATAAAAAACGCAGAGTGGATGAAGTTGAGGTCTGAATTTTTACTTCATTGTAAATGGAATGTTGTTATAGCTGTGTTGTTATAATGGGAGTGCACTGTAATGACAATGATAATGAAAATGACAGTGAAACAGACATTCTTCAGAGAATGATAGAAACAGGGAGCTTTACATTTTGCGATACAGACTTTCAGAGAGAGAGAGAGAGAGAGAGAGAGAGAGAAAATAAAAACTCTGAGCATGCGCAGAATCACTTATCAGAATCGATCCATGTATAGCCCGCATCGTCTGAGTTTTTACTACGCGTTCTGGGCTATTTTTACGTCTGCTCAATTAAGACACAAGAGAGCTACTTGATGCACTGATCATATGAGGGCGCCATTTTTATCCTTTATTTTATTTTTTTTTTTTTTGATAGATA